>NC_080064.1:6530000-6750238 GCF_949987535.1 Balaenoptera acutorostrata | reverse complement strand
ATACTGAGAACTCGTTTCCTTTTATTGCTGAATAACATTCCATTGTATGGATGTACCACAATTTGCTTATACATTCACCAGTTGAAGGACATCTTGGTTGCTTTTCTGTTTTTGGTGATTATGAATAAAGCAGCTGTAAACATCTGTGTGCAGATTTTTATGTGAACATAAGTTTTCAGGTCAGTTGGATAAATACCCAGAAGTGCAGTTGTGGGATTGTATGGTAAGACTGTGTTTAGCTATATAAAGAATAGCCATGCTGTTTTTAATGTTTCCTGTAGGTGAAGGTGCCAGATGTTTCAGCTTCTGGTAGTTTTCTTGATTTTTTTCCTCCTCTGTTGTCTTTGGGTTTCCCTAAGAATTCCTTCTTAAATAGAGTCTTGTCTTGCAGCTCTCTCAATTGTAAGCCACTGTTATTTATACTGGAGCCCTGTTGATTTGGTGGTAAGGCACTGGGGAGGGGAAACATTCTATAATCTTACATTAAATCTCAGTTTTTTAGTGGGTCCAAAGTCCATGGGCTATGACCTTCAGAAGTTTCTTAGCCTTTTTCCCCCTCCTCTTAATGTTAAGACAGGAAGGTGAGAGGGGGCTGGAGTTGACTAATTGCCTTTGCTCTGGCAAAGTAGTTTCCCTTAGAGAACAGGGCTTTATTATGGAGAATGAGCTGAGCTATTTCAAAATGGTTATTCTCCCCTCCCCCTGCCCAAACTACTAGGGGATTTTTCTCTGATCTTCATGTGAGAACCTGGTGGGTGTCTCTGAATCTGGACCTCCAGGAGTTTTTAACTCTCAAGCTAGTGCTTACTCAGAGTTTGGAAATTTGTCAAAATTACCATTTAAGCATTCCTACCAGTTAACTGGCTCTTGTAGCTTTGCTTCAGCTCAGCTGATCTTGGCTGTGGCTTTCAGTATTTTCCGTCTCTCCAGATTTTGGAGGTGGTGTGATTTTAGTTCTCTGATGGATCTAAGAGAAGTAATTGATCTCAGTTTTTTAGCTTTTTTCTTGTCCTGAAGATGGGAGTAGTGATTTCCAAGCTCTTTATGAGTCGGGGCTGAAATTGGAAGTCTGGTGTCCACCGGTCTTTGCTTAAACAAATACCTCTAGGTGATTCTGATGAATGCTAATGGTTGAGAACCACTGATTTAGCCCAATTTCCTCATTTTACAGATGAGAACACTGAAGTCCAAAGAGGGGAAATGACTTTTCTAAGATTGTGCAGAGTCAAAACCTAGACTAGAATCTGGGTCTGTTGGCCAGATCATCTTCATACTGTTTTTTCTATCTACATATAGTTCCCTTCAAAGGGATTACTCATATTTCATATTGAAGGTTGTGGGAAGTACCTTCATTTTGATGGTTCACTGATTTAAATCCTTGATATTTACCTCAAATTCATTCTGGGATCTGGTTTATAATTACACTCATTGTTGTAGCTATTGCGAAGCTCGCTTGAAATATTCCCTTTGATATCAATCTCAGACCACCTCAGAAGTGAGCCCTTAATGTAGCCTGGCTATGAGTAAAATAGTGTCTAAAAGAAAACCCTGGAGTTCTTCATTCAGTCTTTCGGAAAGCCTAATGTGAACCATTTATGTGGCATGAATCAGCTGCATCTGTCACTTCTTCCTTCCCGTACATTCCCATAATTTTATTTCCTTAACTTTTGGTATGGAGTGGATAGCAGCTGTAATCCTCTTTTCTCCAAACCAGCCCCTCTCCTGTGCTTGTGCACCTGACATGCTTCTTAATCTCTGTCTGGGGAAGCCTCGGACTATTTGTTCTAGAGCAGAACCTGGCAGACTTTTTCTGTAAAGGGCCAGATAGGTAATATTTTAGCCTTTGCAGGTCATGTGATCTTTGTTGCAGCTACTCAACTCTGTTCTTGTAGAGAGAAAGCAGCCAACCTCATGCAGTATGTAAGCGAACGGACGTGTCTGTGTTCCAGTAAAACTTTATTTACAAAAACAAGCTGCTAGCCCATGTTCTAGAACTTCTAGAAATCCTGTTTTCACTTTTATGTCCCAAAGGATGCTGTTTTTATTTACCGGATTTGGGCCTCTGGATCATTTTTGTTAGATTGCTTTCAAAAGTAATACAGTAGGTATTTTGTTGTGGAACATTGCATCTTAGTTTTGGTTTCTTAAGACCTGCATTTTTGGTGTTGAAGAGATATAGATTTTTTTTTTTTCTTTAAACAAGTTTTGAGCAGGGTTGAGACCTTATGGTCCCGTGTGACTCTAGATTAAAACAAGGGGGAAAAAAACCCCCAAACCTGGTTATTTACTATAACAGCTAAGACAGTCTATACTGCCAGTGGTGCATGGTAAAACATGTCTTTTAATAAGTTCTTAAAGGTAAAGAATAATAGAAAATCTCAAGTTATGGTGTGTTATAGGTGCCTATGGAGTTATTAGGTTAGAGGGATGGTTTTAATTTACTTTGAGGCCTTGGTAGGTTGCTTCTTGCATGCTTAGAAAATGTGGATATTGGTTTTTGTGCTCTGCAGCTAACACAGGTCTTGGTTGCCATAGCTTCTCATTAGCTCCTTAAGATCCCTTTAGGGCTCTGGTTGCCCGGCTAGAGAAAGGGCAGGAATTGCTAGGAGCTGAAAGGACAGATGCAAGCTGAGAAGTAGCCCTAGGGAGCACTGGCTATTTGGGGCCAAGGTTTGTATGTTATGTCAAAGGTGTGAACTTGAAGTTTTGCTAGAGAGAACTCCTCGCTAACTGGGTTAGTTTATATATGCTACAAGTCATCTTTGTTTTAGAGATCTCTGCAACTTAATTAAACAAAAATTTAAAATGCAGATTATAAAATTCTGTTTTGGGTGATTTGCTGTCCTTTGGGGAAGTATTTCTGACCTTGAATAATGGTGGGTAATTGAAATAAGTTTTAGTAATGACTGCTACCAATCCATTTGAAAAAGGTCAGTCTACAGTATGAGAATACTGGAAGCTTGCTTATTAGTTAGAAGGGTCTTATGATTAGAATTTAATTATTATGGGCTAAAAAGAATACCACAAGGAGACTCTAGAGGGCAGTGTAACTCAGCATGTTCGTGCTTCTGACCTTAAGTTTAGCTTTGGAAAAATAATCTATGTGTTCTGAACTCTTTCCCCACTACACCGTGTTCCAATTTGGTAGAATGTGAGTTTTGGAAAGAAGTGCTCTGGTTTGGCTTAGAGAGGGTACTTAGATAATATATCATAATTATTGGCCCTAGAGAATATCTATGCTTGGTTTAAAACATATTGGCTTAGAAAACCCGGAATTCTCATATTGATTCAACTAAATTGAATTGAGTTTGCTTTTCAGGCATTTGTGGAACATTAAGCAAAAGGAATGGTGTATCTTGTGTTTTCAAATATTTTTTGGGTAGGAAGTAATGTACCCTCTATTAGAGAGTTCAGACAAGTGAGAAGAGTTTGACTTATTCTGAAACATTTTAAAACATCTCTTGAAAGTGGAAGGTTGCAGCCGGATGCTTGATTGGCAAATGTCTGAATCAGTGTTCAACTTTTCAAATGTATGCATTTAGCAAGATCCAAAGGCCAATCATTTTTTTCCTTCTAATTTTTAAACTTCCAAATATTTTGGGGAAATCTATTTTGTTGACTCATTTACATGTGAGTCATCAAATGTGGTTTGGAAAAAAACTGTTTTGAAGTCTAAGGAGCTTTTGGGTCATTAAAATTTTTTCTCCCTTAAAAGCAAAAACTGGGAATCACAAAGGACAAACTAATGAATCTCCTAGAATTTTAGATTTGAGATTTTAAACTATTAACTGTAAACGTAGGAAACTGATTTTGTGATCGCATTTCCTGGTGTTACTACTATGCTGTGGAAATTAGTATGTCCAGCGGTTAAGTGCGACAGATGTACATCTGGGATTTTGAGCTTTTCATTTAAATTTTGACCTATTAGAATGACCTTAAAAATGTACTTTTTTTTAAGGTTTTCATTTTCTTTTTCTGATCTAGGATAAGTAAAGTTTTCCATTCATGGTTAAAATGAATGCGTTTGGTAGAGCACTTTGAAATTCTTGGATGAAAGGCCTTATGTAAGTGCAAATACTGCAAATTTAAGAAACATATCATTATGGGGATTCTTTTCCTAGGGTTTGTTCACATTGGTTTGTTCACATTGGTTTATAGATATCAACCAAAGAATCTTCTTATTGTTAACTGTCTTGTCTTGTCTAGTTATTTATCTCCCCATTGCTCTCTACTTCGGGTTGGGTAAAATCGTTATTTTGACCTAGTTCTCTGGAAAGGAATAGATCAGAAATTATTTGAACAATAGTGTTCCCCACATTTTTAATAATGTTAATTAAGACTGAAATACTTTTGGGAAACAGGTGTAAGTATTGTGTATTAGCTTTGATTACTGGCATTGGGTATTAGCTTCACCTCTTGTATCACCTGAGTACGCATCTTTTTTTATTTTAATCAGGTAAAATAATATAAAGTACCATTCATGTGTATAAAATATGTAACACATCAGAGCTTTCACCTGAAATTGTGTATTTTAAAAAATTTATAAGAATTGGTATGGTATGTAGGTAAACAAAAGAGCTCTTTTTTTTTTTTTAAATGAAGTTAGTAACAGAGAGTGTTCTTTGGAGAAGGTTTGAGGTTATTTGTTTACACTGTATCTAGAAATAGAAGGTAACTTTTTCTTTTTAAATAAATGTATCTATTTTATTTATTTATTTTTGGCTGCATTGGGTCTTCTTTGCTGCGTGCGGGCTTTCTCTAGTTGCGGCATTTTTGCTACTTAACATTGTGAGCAGTTGGTTAATTTGAAGAACTGTTATTCTGTTGGTCCTTGCTATGACAAAAATCAGTGTACACAGCACAGTCTGAATTAATAGGGCTCAAACTCATTAGGCCATGAAAATGGTTTAATCAACAGTGAACCCTTCAAAGACCTTGTCAGATAGTATTTTAAAAGAGATTCAAGGGAAAAAATGGTTAACACCTAAAAATATTCTTTGTTTCAAAGTTTATATTTTTCCTTTTTAAAACCCTCTTGAATAATTTCTGGGGTTGCCCCTATGTTCTATTTAGAGGAAAAAACCCTATGTTTGTATTTTTTATATTGGACCATAGCCATTCAATCTAATTACTAATCTCTTTTTAGTAAAAGCCCTTTCAGGCACTGAAAGACACTTTGTTTATTCATCCTTATTTCTAACCTGAGGGTATATTCTGGATGAGTATGTAGATTTTCTTCGCTTTAGCCTTCTCGGCCTCCTCCCCCACCTCCTTTAGTTTGGTAGTAGTTGGCTGATGTGATGTGCGTGGGGTGGTCAGGACTTGCTAGCTGTGTAAGTGTGGATCAACATTTCCTTCTAAGCATCCTTTTTCCTCTAATCAAAGTTCTAATTGGATTGTACTGTGGGTAGTTTGTGAGAGGTAGCTAAAGGTCAAAAGGGGAAACCTATATTGACTAATAAATTGAATTTCCCTGTCAGATAGCTTTTTATTTTGTGGTGCAGAGCCTGAGTTTAAATCCTGGTTCTGAAACGTACTAACCGCATGGCTTTATTGAACAGATGTCATTTAATACGTTTCTTGCTATGTTTGTTCATTTATAAAATGGAGAGAATAATAGTACCTATCCTTTAGGAATACTGTCGTATATGTAAAGTACTTAGGATAATACTGGGCACATAGTTAGTACTCAGTAAATATTTGTATTATCGTCATCATCATCATTATTCACAGTTTGGATGAAAACAGCTAATGTGAGTTTTAAGCAGGAAAAGGACATTATCAGAACTGAATTTTGGAAAGATTGCTTTCATAGTTGAGGGGAAGTGGAGAGCCAGGTGAGCAAAGGTAGAGGCAGGAAGACCAGTGTTACGGGTTGAGTTGTGTCCTTTCCAAATTCATATGTTGGAGTCCTAACCCCATTCCTCAGACTGTGATCTTATTTGGAAATAGGGTCATTGCAGTGTAATTAGTTAAGAAGAGGTCGTTAGGGTGAGCCCTAATGCAACATGCCTGGTGCCCTTATTGAGAGGGGAAATTTAGACACAGAGATAGACACAAGAAAAATGATGTGAAGAGACACAGGCCATCCACAAGCCAGGGGACCGGGACAGATCCTTCCTTCACAGTTCTCAGAAGGAACCAACCCTATGGACACCTTGATGTCTGACTCAGAGCCTTCAGGACTATGAGACGGTAACTTTCTATTGTTCCAGCTCCTCAGCTGGTGGTACTTTGTTAGTGGAGCCCTAGGAAACTAATACAGCCAGCGAGGGAGATGGTGAGATTCTGAACTGAGGCAGTGGTGCTGGTGCTGAGGAGAAGGAGACGAGGCGTTTGAAGTGCAGAACCGATAATCCTGGTTAGTAATCCTGATCGGCTGTGATGAGGCGGGAGAAGTAAGAGATTGTTTTACTTGAGTGGATGATGGAGCCATTAACTGACACTGAAAATACGTGAGGAAGAGAAGGTATGAAGAACAGGTTGAGTTAGAGGTGCACGTGGGACCTTCAGGGAGGGGCCGAAGGTAGACAGTTGGATGATTCTGTATCTGAAGCTCAGGAGGGAGATTGGATCTAGAGATTTGGTAATTATCATTTATGTAAGCAGGTGTTGAGAACATTGGGGGGGAAATTTCTTAGAGTGTATAGTAAGTCTGTGAAGACAAGCCTGTAGAGAGGTCCTCTGAGGAACACTCAGATTTAAAAGTGGCAGGCAAAAGAGGGGCAGTTGTGGAACGGAAAAAGGAGCTGACCAGAGACATGCAACAGGATGGTGCTAAAACGGGAGGAAGTACGTCAGTAGCATTTCCAGTCTGCGGGTTTAGGTGGTTTTGGCACAGTGCTCAGCAGCCCATATAGAGGAGCTAATATTTTTAGTGCTTATTAAGTGTTAATCCTTGTGCCAAGATTTTATATGCATTAGCTTATTTAACCCTCATTGTATCTCTAAGCCAGGTATTATTATTCTTATAGATGTGGAAACCGAGACTTGGAAAAATTAAGTTACTTGCCTCAGATTACACAGTGAGTAGGCAGTAGAGCCAGAATTTAAATCTAGGTGGGCTGACTCCTCCTGAGCCTGAATTCTTAATTACTGCATCAGGATGCCTCCTAACCCAAATTCAGGGTTGCAGATTTTCTGGGTAGCTATGAGGCAGGAACAAAGGAAGCTGAAGGATGAGGATGCTAGAAGGAGCAGTGGAATAAGAATGGAATGTTCAGTTCTGTGTCAGAAGTGGCCGTTTGGGACAGAAGGAGCAGATCAGTGGGCTGGAGCTCTCATGGAAAGCCAAGACGCTGGCAGGAAAGATGGGCATGCAGGGAAAGTGCTGTCAGAAAGTGACATGGACCAAGGGCGTCTCTTACTGGGCATAACTAATGCTTGAAGCCAAAGGCTGAACTAAGAACTTAAAACCATTTTTTCAGTTTTCTACGCCAGCCCCCTCAACTTCCAAAAATGAACAAATGAAATCAAAATATATTGAGATTTTGATGGAAGTAGTTTTAATTAATTTGAGGAGTAAGGCAGAAGACTTTTTCTTGTAGAAACATTGTATTTCTCTATTTATTCAAGCCCTCAATGAATTGTGTGTGTGTGTGTATACACACACATAAAATTTTTATAAGGCAAATACAATAGTTTTGTTTATAACATCCTATGTGTTTCCTGTTAAATTTATTCCTAAGAATACTGTTTGTATTGTGAACCCCTCTCCCCAATTTCTAATAGATGTGCTGATTTTTATTTTTTGCATAATAACATTACTAAACTCTTATTAGTTCTGATACTTTTCTAGTTTATTATCTTAGATTGTTCCCAGATAGGCAGTCATATTGTCTACAAATAATAATTGTCTCTCTTTTTTTTTTTAACCTCTTTATTTCTTTTTCTTGTCTTACTTCAGTTAACTGGAACTTCCAAAAATAATGTTAAATAAAGATGGCAATAGTATACATCCTTGATTTATTCAGAATTCCTCTAATATTTCACATTCATAATGATGTTGAATATTGGCTTGAAATGTAGTTTTTAAATCATGTTAAGGAAGTATTGTTTTAATGGAGAATTTTATCAGTTGCCTTTTTTGGCAAGGCCTCCTTTAACAGAAGTACCTTCATCTCTGCCATTGTGTGGCACTCTTGGCTTAATTAAGGATGGGCTTTGAAGATTTCCTGAGGGAAAAGTTTCCCAATTAGCCAGTTCTCTGACTGCTGCATCTGTGTCATTTAGCGAGGCAAGCTCATGCTAACATCTTGTCATGATCTGGATGTTAATGGAGTCTCCCAGGCAGGATAGGATGACTCTAGAAGTAGTTCATTTGGATGAAGTTGGCTAAATCCATTCAAATTTGATACATCAATGCCTCTGTACCCAAAGCTAGCCAAATTCCCAGACCAGGGACTATGGCTGTGACCTGTAATCAGGAGTTTCCAGTACTAGACCAGTAGTAGCTAGTCTCCTGGACCACCGATTGATGGGCCAGAGCCTAGGTCTTTGTGTCTTGCCTGATGGCAGTCTAGTCATTACCTAGAAGGCACAGAGAAGGGGGGGCGGGGGACTCTACTTGTCTTGGGGCTATGCTGAGCACCGTGGCTTCTTAGTCAAACCAAAGACTGGCTCAGACTGTCCCTTGCCCCAAGGTTTTATTCCATTCTGCAGTGTCTAAGGGGGTGTTTAAGACGTACGCAGTGGTTGAGGGACAAGCCAGGTGGTTAAGTTCTGTGGCCCACCTTTTTAAGAAGGAGGGAAAAAAGAGTAAATTTTAGCGTTTTCCATTTGCTAAACTTTCTTATTTAGTAGAGTACTCCCTACATTTATGGGAGGTTTTTTTGGTTTTGTTTTGCTTTAAATAGCTCAATTGTAAGAAAGACTACAGTGTACCAAATAATGGTCAGATGTATGCAGATGCTTGCCATTTGCATTTTTGGCAGTACCAAGTCCCTGAAGATGGGAAGTGTGAAATACCCCTTTTGAGAGAGTTGATGATTTCCATACTGAATTGTGGAATCCGTTTCCTTTCAGTCACTTTCAAGAAGAGTGGATGAGAAAGTTGTACCTCAAAAGAATTTTTTTGATTTGTATTTGAACTGTGAGATTGTCTGTTATCATACAGTTCATTTAGTCAATTAAGTTAAAATACACAAAAGCGCTTTGGAACGGACTTATTTCGATATGAATGTCCAGAGGGCTGTATCTGCTCTGTATAATTCGAGTCCCTTTCTCACTCTAGAATTCTTCTCTTTTTCTGTAGGCATTTGCACGAAATATTATGATAGCCTTAAGATCATAACATGTGGGTGGATTTTAGTCAGGCAGAAACCTGACTGAAATACCACAGAAAGATAAGAAGGTGAGACAACTGAATGTGCTGGATATGGAATTATCTGAGGCCATTAGAGAGCATTTGACGGCACTAGTTGAACGACGCCTATCAAGTTGGCTCTCCCTTAGAGTAAGTGGGAAATTGTCCTGAGGAGGGGGTGGACCTCAGAAAATAAAGATTGTTGAGACTTAAGTAAGGGGCTTAGAATTTGTTGGCCCCTTCTTCTTTCCCTCTTAGCTGCACACAGTTGAGTAGTGATGTCTTTCAGCATGGTCCTTCTGTCATTTCTGTCCTCTAGCTGTGTCCCAGAGAGAGCTCCCAGGGGGAGCTCTCTTCCCCTGCTCCTTTTCTTTGACCCGTACTGGGCTTGGCACACACTGTCTTACCACCTCCCTTTTCCTCAGTCTTTTCTTACCCATTTTATTCTACCTCAGGCGGTATTTAGTGTCCATCCTTTCTGCTGTCTCTTTTAATTTTTCCTTGGTTATCCCAGGAAAATATTTCTTTCCAAAAACTGACCCTGATTATGGCAGGTTAAGTATAGAAAGTGGAACTTATAGTAATATCTGCGCTAAGGAAGAGAAAAGCTGTACATTTAAAAAGTAAAAGGCAGGGCTTCCCTCGTGGCGCAGTGGTTGAGAATCCGCCTGCCAGTGCAGGGAACACGGGTTCGATCCCTGGCTGGTCCAGGAAGATCCCACATGCCGCGGAACAACTAAGCCCGTGAGCCGTGACTACTGAGCCTGCGCTCTAGAGCCCGTGAGCCACGACTGCTGAGCCCATGTGCCACAACTACTGAAGCCCGCACGCCTAGAGCCCGTGCTCCGCAGCAAGGGAAGCCACCTCAATGAGAAGCCCGTGAACCGCAACGAAGAGTAGCCCCCGCTTGTCGCAACTAGAGAAAGCCTGTGCAGCGACGAAGACCCAGCCCAGCCTTAAATAGTAAGTAAGTAAGTAAAAGGCAATGTCAGAAAGAACTTCTTCACAGCCCTTGAAAATACCCAGAAGACTCATTTAAACTCTCTGCAGGTATCTCCTCCTTTGTCAGTTAAATATGTTTTTGCCTCAGATGCCAACATTCAAAATAAATAGTAAATGATTCTTAATTTACTTCAAGACTTTTATAGGTATTCAACAGCATTGTTTTCTAAAACTTTTTATTGGAAAAATATATGTCAACTTCTTAAGGGATTTAGTAGGTTAGTGACCTAGCCTAGAAATATAACTGTAATTTATAAAATTGTTTCTTTGGAAATGTGAAATTTAATTTATGAACCCACAGGTGAACTCGTGGATCATACTGAGGTTATAAATTGAAAACAGCCTGTGTTTTATGTCACATATGAAACGTAGTCATGTTTTTACTTTTCTCTGATCCCCGCCCCATTTAATCATCATCTACTCCTGTTGATCCTGAAATCTTATCATATCTGATAGTATCAAATCTAATTTTCACTCCCTTGCTTAAAGCCTTTTGACGGCTTTCACAGCACCCAATAGGGATGGGGTAGAATGCAAGATGGCAACAACCTTAGCATGTCATGCCTTAGGAATCCTGCTTTATAAAAATAGTATGTGCCAAAGAGAATGAGCCCCTCTTAATATGTAATGATCATCCCACCCATTAGTAAATTCGGTGTCATCAGGGTCCTAGAATCTGACTGATCATATTAGCAGTTCTTTTTTCCCTGGTCAGAGTAGAATGGTGGGATGACCAGTTTGTCCCTGGGGCTTTTCTGGTTTTAAAATGGAAAATCTGGGGCTTCCCTGGTGGCACAGTGGTTAAGAATCCGCCTGCCAATGCAAGGGACACGGGTTCGAGCCCTGGTCCCGGAAGTTCCCACATGCTGCAGGGCAACTAAGCCCATGTGCCACAACTACTGAGCCTGCGCTCTAGAGCCCGCAAGACACAACCACTGAGCCCACGTGCCACAACTACTGAGCCCACGCGCCTAGAGCCTGTGCTCCGCAACAAGAGAAGTCACCGCAATGAGAAGCCCGTGCACCACAACGAAGAGTAACCCCTGCTCGCTGCATCTAGAAAACTAGAGAAAGCCCATGCACAGCAACGAAGACCCAGCCATAAATGAATGAATGAATGAATAATTAATAAAAATAAAATGGGAGGTCCTATGTCCTGAGACCCTCTCAGTCCTGGGACAGTTGGTCACCCTAGGTGGGAGAGAAAGGAAGAATGTGAATTTTAAAAAAAGTGTATTTACTGTGTCATGTTAGTTTCTGCTGTACAGCAAAGTGATTCGGTTATACATACACATATATATTCTTTTTCATAAAGAATGTGAATTTTAAAATTTATCATGTATTTTCTTAACTCCGGGCCTTTGCACCTGCTATTCCCTCTGACTAGAATGTACACTTTGGCTAATTTCTTCTCATTCTTTCAAGTCTCAGTTAATTGTTCCAAGGGCTTTCAGAATAGGATAAGTTGCCTGGCTCTAGGTCCTGTACTTGCCCCAGAGTAACACTGACCACTGCGGGCCCTGGTTGGTTGGTTAATTAAGAGGGCAGTGCTGTGCGGGGCAGTGGTATGGCACCCGTCGGGGCACGCGAGAGTCACCTGAGGAGTTTTCTAGGTTTCAAAAACACTCCACAGCTCGTGGCAGCCAAGATTGAGACTGATTGGTAGTGAAAAGGGTAGGAAGTGAACTTGAGAGCCAGAGAGATACAGGCTCACATCCTGGCTTCACCACTTTCGTTTATTCAGCGACTACTTACAGAGTGCTGTGCCAGGCACCATGCTGGGAACGTAGATGGGGAATGAATGAGGAGGGCACACAGCCTTGCTCTCGTGACGCCCACACTTCAGTGCTTTGTGCCGCAGTGCTTCCCTCAGTGTCTGTCGTTCACTCTGTACCTCTTCGTGATTTCTGTTAGTTCTCTACATACCACTGGCTCTGTCATTTAATATTTTAAAAGTTCTAACTTGTACACTTAAAACACATTTGCTTTATTTATTTATTTTTTCTGAATTTTGAATTTTATTTTATTTATTTATTTTATACAGCAGGTTCTTATTATTAGTTATCTGTTTTATACATATTAGTGTGTATATGTCAGTCCCAGTCTCCCAGTTCATCCCCCCCCCCCACCCCCGCTTTCCCCCCTTGGTGTCCATACGTTTGTTCTCTACATCTGTGTCTCTTTTTCTGCCCTGCAAACCAGTTCATCTGTGCCATTTTTCTAGATTCCACATATATGCGTTAATATACGATATTTGTTTTTCTCTTTCTGACTTACTTCACTCTGTATGACAGTCTCTACAAATGACCCAATTTCTTTCCTTTTTATGGCTGAATAATATTCCATTGTGTATATGTACCACAGCTTCTTTATCCATTTGTCTGTCGATGGGCATTTAGGTTGCTTCCATGACCTGGCTATTGTAAATAGTGCTGCAGTGAACATTGGGGTGCCTGTGTCTTTTTGAATTATGGTTTTCTCTGGGTATATGCCCAGTAGTGGGATTGCTGGGTCATATGGTAATTTTAATTTTAGTTTTTTAAGGAACCTCCATACTGTTCTCCATAGTGGCTGTATCAATTTACTTTCCCACCAACAGTGCAAGAGGGTTCCCTTTTCTCCACACCCTCTCCAGAATTTGTCGTTTGTAGATTTTCTGATGATGCCCATTCTAACCGGGTGAAGTGATACCTCATTGTAGTTTTGGTTTGCATTTCTCTAAGAATTAGTGATGTTGAGCATCTTTTCATGTGCTTCTTGGCCATCTGTATGTCTTTGGAGAAATGTCTATTTAGGTTTTCTGCCCACATTTGGATTCGGTTGTTTGTTTTTTATAAATATTGAGCTGCGTGAGCTGTTTATATATTTTGGAGATTAATCATTTGCCCATTGATTTGTTTGCAAATATTTTCTCCCATTGTGAGGGTTGTCTTTTCGTCTTGTTTATAGTTTCCTTTGCTGTGCAAAAGCGTTTAAGTTTCATTAGGTCCCATTTATTTTTGTTTTTATTTCCATTATTTTAGGAGGTGGATCAAAAAAGATCTTGCTGTGATTTATGTCAAAGAGTGTTCTTCCTATCTTTTCCTCTAAGGGTTTTATAGTATCTGGTTGTACATTTAGGTCTTTAATGCATTTTGAGTTTAGTTTTGAAAATGCATTTGCTTTAAAATGAAGTTTTATGTCACTACTAAAGTTAAAAAGCCTGCATTGCTTGCCATAAAGAGAAGGTGACTATAAAAATAAATACAGTAGAAACAAAACAAACTTTAAAAATGCATTTTTAAGAATGTATTTATAAAAGTAAACTCCTCAACGTGCGATACAGAGCTGTTTAAGATCATTTAGTAGTAGGTGACTCTCCAGCTCCATGTCATGGCTGTTGAGACAGAGAGGAGATTTTGCATTAATAAGATGGTTTAGTTTTGAGTTTTGATATTAACTAGCACTGAGAGACCCATTTCACATGTTTAAATAACAGAAAGGACAGCATATTTGCCAGAATGTGATTAAAGTTTCTAATAGAGGCCAGCAACTCTTCCAGCAGAAGGAAAGCAGGTGTGGGAGCAAGTTGCCAGATCTCACTGGCCCAGGTCAGGTGCCTCTTTCCTACCCGGGAGAAGAGGTTTTAAGCAACTCTTGGATAGGGAAACAAAAACAAAAACAAAACCGCAAAACCGTTCCAGTTCAACCCCCCGACAACCTGGGATTTTCTGTAAGGTCTACAGAGAAGTTGCAGGCTGTGTTGAGGGGCTTAGGAAAGCACTGCTCCCAGTTATGAGAATACACTGTTAACTGTCTGAGCTGCGATAGCCTAGGGTAGTGGTCTTCAGAGTGGGGGGACTGCTTCTCCAAGGAGCAAGATGTGCGGGATGGTCCACTGGGGTGAGGAGAAACGCTGCAAGTCTTGTTTGAAAATTTTAGTGGTGCCTAGATACATTTCATGTACAAATATATTTTGGGATGTGTGAATAACACAGGGACTTCCCCGGTGGTCCAGTGTTTAGGACTCCGTGCTTGTACTGCAGGGGGCACGGGTGTGATCCCTGGTCAACCCTGGTCGGGGAACTAAGATCCCACAGGCCCTACAGTGCAGCCAAAACAAACAAAACACCCCACTCCTATAATGGCGTATGAGGTCCTCTCTGACCTCATTACTAGTCGTCCGCCTCCCCCCGCCCCCCCCCCAAGTAGGGCTGGTGCCCGACCCCTTGTACGCTCTTGATCCTCCTTATCTTGCTCTGCTCTTTCTTTTTCCTTAGCACTTTGGATATACTGTATTATATCTGTTGGTTATTGTGTTTCCCCCTGCAGAATGTGAGATCCATGAGGCCAGTACTCTCTTTCTGCTTTGTTCACAGATGTGTTCCAAATGCTTATTAGAGCAGCACCAGTTCAATACATTTTTGAATGACTAAAACATCTGACACATAGTAGGCTCAGTAGTTTTCTTTTAATGAATGAATAAATTATTTAGGAAAATTGGAAATACAAAAATGAATAAAACGTGCTCTGCGCCTTGAAGTAGTTCCAGGTAGCAGTGGAGACCAATATATAAGAAAATAATTTTAAACCTGTGAGAACTGTAGCAGTAGAATTATGTGGTGGGTAGAGAGGTGGCATTAAGTTGTGATTAAGTCTCTGGGGGTGGAGGCACTTCAAAATCAATGCCTCTGAAAGGGATGAGTCTAAATGTAAAAGCCTTAACATGTAGGAACCGTCATAAACCTGGAACTTGTTTATCAAACATGTATGTAGGATGGGCTTTGAAATGAGGAGGAACATTTATAAAATCAAGATTACTGTTTTATTTTTTATTTGTTTTTTTTCTTAACATCTCTTTTGGAATATAATTGCTTTACAGTGGTGTGTTAGTTTCTGCTGTATAACAAAGTGAATCAGCTATTTGTATACATACATCCCCATATCCCCTCCCTCTTGCGTCTCCCTCCCACCCTCCCTATCCCACCCCTCTAGGTGGTCACAAAGCACCGAGCTGATCTCCCTGTGCTATGCGGCTGCTTCCCACTAGCCATCTATTTTACATTTGGTAGTGTATATATGTCCGTGCCACTCTCACTTCATCCCAGCTTACCCTTCCCCTCCCAGTGTCCTCAAGTCCATTCTCTATGTCTGCGTCTTTATTCCTGTCCTGCCCCTGGGTTCTTCAGAACCGTTTTTGCTTTTTTAATTCCATGTATATGTGTTAGCATACGGTATTTGTTTTTGTTTTTAAAGAATGAGATTAATAATAGGCTGCTCTTGGAGAAAGATCTGATAGAAAATTTTCAAATGCATATTTTTTCTCGGGCAATCTATTAACCACAAAGGAAAGTGCTTTTCCACACACATTCGCCAACCCTTAGTTCCTTTCCCACTACCTCACTCTGTACTTTCCGTGCCTTGGGCAAATCTTAGTCTGGGTTACCTTCAAGCAACTGATCAGTCCGTTAAGTACTTATTTGTTAAAAACTCACTGTGTACCTAGCACTGTAAATAGAAAAAGAGTAACGTCTCTTTGTGAGAATATATAGGGGTGGGAATTGCTCACTGGAAATACATTGATCTCATTTTTTTAAAAAAAACATAACTTGCTCTATGGCCAGTTAAATGTGCCCTCCCCCCCAAAAAAAGGATAAACATTTAAATAAGTTATTTTAAGTGTTTAAAAAAATTTGAGTTTTTAATCCATTAACTGTAGATAGGCCTGCTTTTACTAGTCCAGAGGAAATACAAAATTATTTGAATACAGTGCTTGTGACTCTATAGAAACCCTTTCTTTGATAGGCACGTGTCTTTTCTCTAGCTTAAAGCAAATGACACATCTGCATCATTTGTTCCTCTGTGTTATGTTATGTAAATTGCTGTTATTTTAATAATTTCATTGGTTCTGCTTTGGTAAATATGTAGAAGAGTGCCTATTGGAAATGTATCTATCCTCCCCCCCCCTTCCCCGCCTTTGTCTGTAATACACCTTGGGCTTCTTTGGATATTTAATAATACCTTAAGGACATAAATTGGGAACAAAAAGAGTCAGATCACTTAATTTCATCAAAACCTATGGCCAGATGCTTAGACAGTAGCATTTTGACATTGTACTGCCACTGCCCTCGGTCCATGGGGATGAGTGGTGAAGGGAGGGAGGAGGCAGGGAACGGGCTTGCCCTGAGATAGGCCCTGCTTGTTGTCATAGATGCTTTGCTTGCAGGACCCAGCTGAGCGTCTGTCCAGACACTCCTCCTCTGCTCAAATAAATAACGTAGCAGTGGCGGTAACAAGAATGAAAAGAAATGCTGATTTTCCTGGCTTTTACGGAGTAATGTTCTTTGTAAACAAATAGTGAACTGCTGACCTCACTGATGGGGCGATTTAGGCCCAGGCTGATTGTTTTAATCGGTTTCTTAAGGTGAGTCCATGATCACAATGCTAATAGTACCTAGTGTTCATTAGACCATTTCTTGTGGGCCCAGCGCTCTGCTCAGGGCTTTACTTGAATCATTTCATTCATCGTCGTGATAACCTTATGCAGGAGGTACTGTTATTAATCACATTTTATAAACGAGTATATGGCTACTTGCCCAAGAATGCCCTGTGAGTAAATCATAGAGCAGGGATGCTGCTGGTCATCTGGCTCCGGAGCTGGCGCCTTTCACCATTCGCCTAAATTTCCCAAAGCCTGGGAAGCCCCCTCAAGAGCTGGGGATGAAACATTGTTGCCTGCTTTCAGAGGAGCAGATGAGCGCGTCACTTACGGCTAAAATCGTCTGGAAAAATACACAGAATTACACCTCACCGTTGGTGAAATGAAACAATGGTTTTAGTCCCAGAACTAAAAATTTCAACTGACTTAGTGCCTTGCTGGAGGTCAGAGATCATTGGCTTCCACCATTGCTTTTTTCTCATGAACTATAATACGTTTCTGCTTTTGCCTGTCTCGTTTGCTTGATTTTCGGAATTTTGCCACTCTTCAGTGTGGAAACAGGCACTGCCTCAGCTGGTGGGGACTAAAAAGCAGCAGAGGGAGGAACTGCATTCTCATCTGACCTTATTTCTTAAGAAAATCAGTAAAGTTGTAGAAATCTAATAGCTTTAGAATTTATTATTTTAGGAATTTATGTGAAAGGCCCAGTATTCCCTAAAGTAAACTCACTTCTTTTTCTTTCATGTGTCATACCTGCTCTTGTTCTTATTCTCACGTTCTGTCTCTCCGAGCAAAGAAATGGAGGATATAGCAATGATAGTATTAGTAAAACAGATGTTTCATACTTGAAATTGGATGTGCTTATGGTCTTGTGTGTTAACTACTCTTAACAACTGTATTGAAACTGGAAATACAGATTTGATTATAGTTTAACCAGCTTTATTTTTGTACTGCTCTCCTGTAAATGGTTTATTTTTAGTTTAAGTTTTTGCTGCAAGCCCTTTCCCACTACTTAATTGACTCTTCAATCACACACTTGCAGTGCACATGTCAGCATTCCCACGGACGCTAAACACACACAGTATAGTCGGCACAATGGCAGGTTCTCTGTGAATTACTGGCCTCTCTTGCTTTTAATGCTGAAAGTGGGATCCATTCTGGTTTCCCTCCAGTTCTCTAATGGAAATCTAGGGAGTGTATGTCAGTCTCCTTTTAAAGTTTATCCTAATAGCTCTTGGTGGTCATCGTAAAATTATTCATCTGAAACTTAACAGATTGCAAATGAAATAGGTATCCTAGTATTTGTTTTGCTGCTGCCTAATGATACCTCTGTTTGAGTCATTGAATACTTCCAAAGCATAACCTTTAAAGTGTGTTCCCACATCTTAATTTGCCTCTTGGCACATTTAGTTCTAACAAACCAGAAGCAAATTTTGTTTCATGAGAAACTGCTTGCCAAGCTTTAATTTAGGTCTTCTTAGAGGTTTATTAATGAACTTGTGAAGTGTATGTGAACACTTTTTATTGACAAAACAATGGCATTAAAATTCAGCACTATTCTTAATAAAAGATAAAGCATGGCGTTTGGGAGATACTGATAAGCTTGCAATTTTACCTCTAACTAGTATTTGAAAACATCCTCTATTTTCCTTTATTTTATCAATCTTATTCTCTTTTTAAAAAACTTTTAACTGATTTTGGAACATGTCTTTGAATAAACTAATGGGTAAAATGCTAAAACATTGTTTAGAAAATTATGTTAAATTCTTTGAGGCTAGATAATGTATTTGTACTTTTGCTTTTATAGCATTTATCTTTTTTTTTTTTTTTAAACTTTAGGTTTATTTATTTATTTATTTATTTATTTATGGCTGTGTTGGGTCTTCGTTTCTGTGCGAGGGCTTTCTCTAGTTGCGGCAAGTGGGGGCCACTCTTCATCGCGGTGCGCGGGCCTCTCATTATCGCGGTGCGCGGGCCTCTCATTATCGCGGCCTCTCTTGTTGCGGAGCACAGGCTCCAGACACACAGGCTCAGTAATTGTGGCTCACGGGCCCAGTTGCTCCGTGGCATGTGGGATCTTCCCAGACCAGGGCTCGAACCCGTGTCCCCTGCATTGGCAGGCAGATTCTCAACCACTGCGCCACCAGGGAAGCCCAGCATTTATCTTTTAAAAGCTGATACTATAGTTAGTAATATGTTTCTCATTTATGTATACTAAAATTATAGTGATTGAATTTGGTTGTTGTATCATTTCTTTTTCCATTTCTTGGGATTGTTTGTGTTTTTTCTTTTTTTGAAAAGAAAAGACAAAACTGTGAGTTGTTTTTTAAATGGAGTGGCTAGATTTCAAGAATTTTGCCAGCAGGTGGCAAAATGTAGTGCAACTTTCTGTATGAAGAAAAATAAATTTCAGTTCTGGTCCCTGTGTCTTAAAGTCTAGCTTCTAGCTTCTTTGGCTAGATTTCTTTCCCTCCCTCCCTCAGTTCGCCAGGTGACCAGAGCATACTGTAAAATGCTAATGGTATGTGTCAGTGAATTTCTTAAACAAGTAGCTAAGGTCTTTTCAGCAACATCTTTGTTAATATTTACTTTAAATTTAGGTAATATATGTACATGGACTTAATGAATCAAATGTGTTACAAGGTTTATTTATTTATTTTTTAATAGTTTCCTCTTCCATCCTTGGGTTTCACTCCCCAGAGAACCCATTTTAACTTTTTGAACCATTTCTTTTGTTACCTCAATGTTGATAAAGAGCATACTTATGTTTTTATTTTATATTGTAGACATTATTTGCTGACTTTGCCCAATGAGAGATGAGGATTTATCCTTTTTATATCACCTACTTTCTCCTCCTCCATCTTCCTAATGTAGTTATATCACAGTTTGTGATTAAATCAATATAGAATATTTCTGTTACTGTGACAATGTATATATTGTTATAGCTGAAGCACATATTGTATTATGATTTAATTTCCCTTCTTGAACAACTTCTTCATTTTCTTTCCTAGAGTTAATAATTCATTTCTAACCCAGCTCCCCGCCCCTCCTGCCCCTTTGTTTGTTCCTTTGCTTAGTTTTGTATATTCTTATCTTGAAATCAGCCTCATAGTTTCCAACAGAACTGTATAAAACTCCTCTCAATATAGTGGAAAATATTAGGAAATCTATAAATCACTCTTGGTGGTATCCCTTCTGGAACCCCTCCTCTTGATTTAATGTCTAGACCTGCCACCTAGCTGGTGGAAGGGGTCTTCCCTTTTGTGTCACTCTGGACATCATCTTAGAGGTCAGTTTTTTGCAGGGTTTTCTTTGGTTCCTTTTCATTTGTGGAATAACTTCCTAAGAAACAGTGCATGGGAAGTAAATGTTTTGAGGCTGTGTATGTCTGAAAATGTCTTTATTTTATACTCATACTTGATTCATAGTTTGGCTGGATATAGAATTTTAGGTTGGATACTGTTTTTCCTCAAAACTTTGAAGGCATTGCTTTACTGTCTTCTAATTTTCAGGAAAAAAGCCTGATCATTATACAGTGTACATTAAACTGAAAACCAGCAGGACTCTTTTCGGGTTAGTTGTTATTAAAGCAATGTCTTTTGAAAGATAAGGAGGACATCTAGTTGGTTGAAGGAATGTCATTTTAGTACCATATGTTAAATGAAGGTAGTTCAATTCCCTGTAGGAATATTGTGGAGGTAAACATTAAAAATGTTAAGGTAGCTATAACTGTCAAGTAGAAAATCACTTTGGTTTATTTCCCTTCTTGACACACCTCAGGGTAAATGACAAACTTTTGTGTTAATAGCCCTTTATGTTCATATTTTAAAGCACTTTATCTTGATATTATGATTTTCCAAGCAGTGCCTTGTAGAAGCCAAATGGATTTTAAATTGACAAGGTACATATAATAATATTTGGATTTTTGCCTTAAAGTTTTCATAATATAACATTTAATTCCTAATTCCAGTGTGGGGTGAGAGAGATAAATTGGAAGGTTGGGATTGACACATACACACTACTATATATAAAACAGATAACTAATAAGGACTTACTGTATTTCACAGGGAACTCTTTTCAATACTCTGTAATGACCTATATGGGAAAAGAATTTAAAAAATAGTGGATATATGTATATGTGTAACTGATTTACCTTGCTGTACAGCAGAAACTGGCAACATTTTGAATCAACTATAATCCAATAAAAAAAAATTTAATTCCATTATGAGAGTCCACAAATGACAAAGCCGTTCTTTTTTTTTTTACTTTAATACGTGCAGCTTTTATCGTGTTGATAAAGCCATTCTTTTTTATTGTCTGTATACACAAAAGCTAAATAAAGAATAGAATCATGAAATTGGATTTTTTTTGAAATAAAATATCTTTGATGTTGGATATGTTAGGAATTTCTTTTGCAATCTAATAGAATTGAAAAAAAAATGTCTTTAAAAGCAGACACCAACCATTTTGTTGGGGGATAAAAAGTTTTTTTAGTTAATCTGCACTGATTTGGTTTTTTAGCAAGAATTTGAGAAACATAGTCATTCTTATATTTGATTACAATAATTAATTTAGTATGATAAAAAAATGAGGTAGTCAATAGAAAATACCTATAAAATGGCAAGTATCAATTCTTAACCCAACTGCTAATTATTGCTTGGTGGCTGCCTTAGCATTGGTTACTATGGTTTTTCTCTAGCCTTTATAAACTACCACAAAAGATAAATTGTTCCTCCTCCTACACTTACTAAATTAGCTCCCATGTAATGTTGAAAGGGATAGCTAGGAAGATTTGTAGTTCAGATTCTATACCAAGTCTTATTTTAGGATAATATGCTTTTCTAGTGTTTGGGCACCTTTTTGGCTTTTTCCCCAGGGATGTTAATCCTTGGCTGGAAAGAATAAACTCTAGTCCTCCATAACACCTGACTGCAAACTGCAACCATAAAGCCTTAGACTGTTAAAACAAACATTTCTCAACCTTATAGCAAGACTTCCTGTTTTTAAAGCTTTTCTGACCTTCCTGAGAAAAAGACCAATACTGCTACGGTTACATCCTGTGGTTATTACCATTAAAAAAAAAATCTATTGAATTTTTCTAAAGCCCTCGAGTATAAAAGTGATTAATGCACCAAAAAAATGTAAATAGCACTGGACTCATGTCTGATCTTTGCTAGGCCTTCAATAAAAGATAATAGAACCAGGTCAGCTTTTAATGCGCCTCTGTTTGTTCAAGGTCTGCTACAATTGGAGTGTCAGGAAAATCTCACATTAAAGGGACCTGCCCTATTCTGGAGAGTTTGTAAAGGAAGCATTTGGCAGTCGTTTCCTTTCACTGGTGAGAATGAACATGCTTTACATTATAATCGTTTAAACATACCAGAGTCTGCTGATAGGGCGCTCATATTTTTCACTGTAGAGTTAACTTGCTCTGAAGATTAGAGGGGATGATCATTGTTTAGGTTTTATTGTTAGAATTAATCAAATGAAGTAAATGTTAGAAGTTAGCTCATGTCTTCCTTTGTACTAAGTTGTGTTTCCTGCAGCCCAAATATTTGCTTTTTCTAGTCAGTTAAAATTAAACTCAAACGGATATTCCGAGTTTGTCTGCCTCCTCCAAAGAAAAGAAAAGAAATCATCCTGTATTGTTTAGGGCAAACATTCTTGAGACTCTGGCTTTTTATTTTTGTTTTAGTTGATGTATTGCACGTTTGAGTGGATTTATTGAACTAGAGTCTTCTGACTTTTTTTAAGAGAGAAGTGATTGGTTTTTAAGCAGAAAAGTACTGGATCTTTAACACTACCTGCAATGTTGAATCTGGCAAATGGTACTTATTTAATGTTTTGAAACATTTACATTTATATTTTTCCTAAAATAGACGTTGGTGATTTTATTTTAAAAGAGTTTAGTTTATTGGAGGCATATTACAAGAGAAAACATATGGCAGAAATATTTTTAGAAAAAGGGCAAAGTTATGTTTTGGATTTGTAAGCATTATCTGGTTGATATTTTAAATTCTTGGTAAAGTGATTCCAATTAGGGTTTTTAGATGTCTTAAGATTACTTCCAATAAACTTGGCTGGATCTCCACACTGATTTTATCACGTATTGTCAGGCCCCATTCTAAACATCCTGTCAGGGTCCTGAGATTCTGAGCTGTTTCTTTCACAAAACTCTTTTTTTATTGGTAACACTTTTCCAAACGAGAGATTTCTCTTCTTAACTGTATTTTTGCCATCTCAAAGTACCACTCTAAGGGAACATTGTAATTTCATCTGTACAATCTGAGATCTCTAGAGAGTTTTTAAAATAGAGGTGAAAAGGGCTTCCCTGGTGGCGCAGTGGTTAAGAATCCGCCTGCCAATGCAGGGGACCACGGGTTCGAGCCCTGGTCCGGGAAGATCCCACGTGCAGCGGAGCAACTAAGCCCGTGCGCCACAACTACTGAGCCTGCGGTCTAAAGCTCGCGAGCCACGACTACTGAAGCCCACGCGCCTAGAGCCTGTGCTCCGCAACAAGAGAAGCCACCGCAGTGAGAAGCCCGTGCACCGCAATGAAGAGTAGCCCCTGCTTGCCGCAGCTAGAGAAAACCCGTGCACAGCAACAAAGACCCAATGCAGCCAAAAGTAAAAAAATAAAGTAAAAAAAATTAAAAAAAAATAGAGATGAAAAGGTCCTTAAAAATGTTTAAAGCATATGCTATCTTAGAGTTACGTTTTCTCTCAGGTTGCTCTAAGGCTTGTTTCATATCCTACATCCATGAGAGGGCCACACACTTCCAAAAACTAGAATCTCCAGGTCTGACCTTTGACTGACTTACTGTGTCAGAGTTTGTGCTGAGTGCACACTGGAGCCAGCGCTTCTGCTCTCCGTTCTTAGAAAAGCGGGATTTGGTGTGCTGCAAGCTGGGGTTTTTATTCCCCTTTCTTTCCAGGAATATATTTTAATAATGTCAGTAATTTTGTACTTCATGAAATAATACCTTAAATACTTACTAGCAGTTTATCACTCAAATATATACTTCGGTCTGTGTTGGGAAGTATAAAACAAAAGTTGTAATTAATGTCTAATCTTAATGTATCTCTGTATTTAATTTGGAGTATGTGCTGTTCATAGTTTTACTAAAGGTTAGCCTCCTTGGTTTTTAGAATCTGATTTATTTCTCGTTATTTTGAAAGAGTATATTAAGTAGATTCCAACAGTATCTAGGTTGAAATTAACTCAATTTTTTTCTTAAATATAAAAGAGTAAACATTGATTCTGGCATTAGAGGACATAAAAACTCACTTATCCTCAGTAATCTGTAATATTTGTCTAATTATTGCATCATATATGTCAGTGGTTTTCTGTGTGAGTCTTTTTCTGTAGGTATAATTATCATCACTGTCCTAGTTGATTTAAGTTTTCATATTTCTGTTCTTCAGCACCTTTACCTACAAAGAAACTATGGCTGAATGGAAAGTGATGTGATAAATGAATGTAATTAGGTAGGAAAGGTATTTTAAAAATTCATATTAGTAAACCTTGATTTGCACTTAAGACTTGCAAAGTATGGATTAGATGGTTGTTAGCCATTATTAAACAATATGTCATTCAGTAGTGCTAAAGGCTGAGAAGTATATTATGTTTAATGTGCTAATTCTGATTTCACATACATTTTAGGGTGTAAGTCATTATTTCTCTTAAAGAGGAAGGGCATGCTGTTAATTTTTTTTTTTAAAGAATATATATATATTTTTAAGTATTGCTCTATTTTTTTTTTAAAATTTTTATTTATTTATGGCTGTGTTGGGTCTTCGTTTCTGTGCGAGGACTTCCCCTAGTTGTGGCAAGCGGGGGCCACTCTTCATCGCGGTGCGCGGGCCTCTCACTATCGCGGCCTCTCTTGTTGTGGAGCACAGGCTCCAGACGCGCAGGTTCAGTAATTATGGCTCACGGGCCCAGCCGCTCCGCGGCACGTGGGATCATCCCAGACCAGGGCTCGAACCCGTGTCCCCTGTATTGGCAGGCGGATTCTCAACCACTGCACCACCAGGGAAGCCCGCTGTTAATTCTTTTTTTTTTTTTTTTATAAATTTATTTATATTTGCTGTGTTGGGTCTTCGTTTCTGTGCGAGGGCTTTCTCTAGTTGTGGCAAGCGGGGGCCACTCTTCATCGCGGTGCGCGGGCCTCTCACTATTGCGGCCTCTCTTGTTGTGGAGCACAGGCTCCAGACGCGCAGGCTCAGTAATTGTGGCTCACGGGCCCAGCTGCTCCGCGGCATGTGGGATCTTCCCAGACCAGGGCTCGAACCCGTGTGCCCTGCATTGGCAGGCAGATTCTCAACCACTGCGCCACCAGGGAAGCCCGCTGTTAATTCTTATACCAGGGTAACAGGAGTTCCTGAGACTGGGTTGGGGAAGCCAGGACATGTGGGGGACAATATTTTGATTTTGTTTAGGATGATTTGAGAGTGTCTGTGGAATACCATTGTGGCGGAACTCAGAGGGCATTTGAAAACATGAATCTGTTGCTAAGAAGCTAGCTGAGGGTTAGAAAAATAAAATCTTGTGATCAGTAGTAACACAGAGGCAGTTTGAGATTAAATCTTCTCACTCATGACAGATACCAGAGTGTGATAAGAAGAGGCCAGACGTTGACTACCTACATTTAGGAGCAGTCACGGAAAGAAATAGAGAATGGCCAGGGCAGTAGGAGATTCAGGAGAAGAGTGTGTAATGCAAAACTCAGGCAAACCACCAGAATGCAAGTATGGGAACAGGGCCTACTGTTGGGAAGAGTGCTATACATTGGTCCACTTTTTTTGGAGAGCAGTTTGACTCAATCTTTTTGACTAAAAAGAGCATATTCATTGACCTAGAGTTTCCAGTGTCGAGATGCTCACACGTATGCACAGTGATGCACGAAGGAGTGGGTTGTAGCGGTTCAGGATTTGTTAACTACGGTACTCCCACACAACAGAATTTTGTTCAGCTCTAAAGAGGAATTGGATGTTAATGGTCTGCTGTAAAGTGAGGGAAGCAAGTTGCCATATAGCATGAATAGTAGAATTTTATTATCATGAAATAAAAATCAGTAGAATGAGCCCCTAGACGAATGAATATATATGTTCTTAAATATTTGTGTTAGTTTGTGTACATATGTTCTAGAAGACAGTCCGGAGAGATACACTTCAGCGTGTTGAATGGGATTGTTTGGGTTTTCTGTAGGAACATATAATAACTAAAAAAATCCAAAAGGGCTTCAGAAAGAACTATATATTTTTCTTTTTTTCTTTTGAAAACTCTAGAAGTTTTGTTGTGTGGTACCATTTTGTGAATTGGAAAAGGGAAAGAAGTTAGCTTAAAATTATATATCCGTATTCCGCATAGTCATACAAAACAAAACCTCCCTGTCCTAGGATAGTGTGCAAACATTACTAGCTAGTACTAACACAACCCTTGGTTTGGTCATTGCTTGATTGACTTTGCTAATCTTTTGACACGTTGACACTCAGGTGAGCTAAGTTTCTTGATTTGAGTGATTTTACTAGATAATGTGATAGGAAGGAATGTTGTTGTCTCAACTTGATAGTTAATAGTTTTGGCAGACCTCACTAGTTATTGTTAGATGAGTGTTATTTTTAAACTTTCATGTAAAATTGCAGTCTCCTTTCCCTTTGATGGTCTTGGAGAGTGGTCCAAAGCTGCTATCTTTAGAAGATGTGGCCAAGAGTCTTATGGCTGTGATAGAAGCAGGGTGGCAGAGAGAGGAAACACAGGGTAGTTGTTCAAGGTTAAGGTTCTGGAATAACCTGAGCCCTATTCAACTAGTGCTAAGTTTATACTTCACATTTCCCCTGTGTACTGTTCCCGGTCATAGCTTTAATGTTAGTTTAACTAGACTTTGTATTTAATTATAAATGTTAGGGTAAAGTCAGATGTCAGCTCACTTGGCTGCATGCTGAGGCCTGTAGAATATGGAGTGCTTTGTCTCCCCTCATTATCTGTTAATGGTACTCAACTTGACAGGGTTGTTTTGATAAATGAAGAGTGTTATAAAACCTGGAGCTGGAATTTACGTGGAGTGGACTTAGGACAAAAGGAAGCAGGACATATGACATAGACAAGGCCAGGGTGCACTCATGTGGGAACCAAGCAGTGCCATGTGAAATGCTGAAAATAACAGTGAGGAATAATTTGGGAGTGAGGATGGGGAATATCTAATATTTTTTCATTCATCTCACGCTTTCTCTTTCGCTTTTTCTTGTGCTCTTGTGCAGGACATCTGAGAAATTGTTGTTCATGTTGTAAGAACTCCCCTTTCTTATCTACAGATCCCTTAATTTACAGTCTCCCATTAATGGTGTTTAAAATGAATTCTTCACTTTGAGGAGTTGGGGAGGGCAGTTTTGGAATGTCTGTCACCAATGACTAGGAGTCCTCAGGTCAAAAGAATTCTTACAAAGGCTTCCGTGTCAGGGAAGTAGAAGTCTTTTAGAGAGGAAATAACTGAAAATAAAGAAAAAGTTCAGTGTAAAAGAGAGGTAAGGATTATACCCTTTCCCCCACTTCCAGGAGAATTTGGTAGTACTTTTGCATTCAGAGAAATGTTGAAGACAAACTAGTGTATAATAATGTGCTTTCAAAATTTTATATTCTGTTTATGTTGCTCTCTGTGTGCATACAGGATTTCGTAGTCTGTCCAGTTTACCTGCTGCTGTTTGCTTCTTGCTTAAATGCCACCTCACTAGGAAGAACTTATCTTGAATGTATTAATGATGGCATCTGTACTTCATTGGCTGTTAAAAAAAAAAAAGTGTAGCTTGCAGATAGGACCCTGGTTTGGGTCTCAATGTTTTTGTAAGTTACCCCAGGCACAATTATTTACATCTCTATAAAGTGGGGATAAAAATGTTCATTTTAGTAGACTTTTAATTTTTTAATTTATTTGCATAGGTGCTACTTACTTGAGAGGGGCTTCTTTTGTGCCAACAACTGTGTGGAGAATATACAAAATGAGTAGAACAGTATGAGTATTATTATTAATGAATAATTCAGTTATTCATTTCAAGGATATGTGTGCTTGATAACTGGGTATTTGATGATGAGCAAACATACAGAACTTTCTCTGATGGAACTTGCTCTCTAGAGGGGGCTATGAACATTAATCAGAAAGTCACACCAATGAATTACAAACTGAGATAAATGCTCTCAAGGAAAGGAACACAGTTCACTGAGAACTTATTATAACAAAGGAACTTGACCTAGAACGGGGCCACAGGGGAAGCTTCTCTGACAAAGTGATATTTGACCTGAGGTCTGAAGGAGTAGGCTTTAAACTGTGTGCCGGGGAGGTTGGGGGCTCGGGGTGGCAGGGAGAGAGTTCTGTTCTAGTGGGAAAGCGGCCATGGCCTTTGGTAGGAATCCTGATACCTTGGAGAGATTGAAAGACTGGTGTAACTAGAAAGTGGGGGGCTGGGTGTGGATGGATTAGCAGAGGGTGCAAGATAAGGACAAAAAAATGTAAGTGTTATGAAGTGCTGTCAAAGCATTTGGAATCCCAGGAGACTAGGTACAGTATGAATTTAGAATAAAGCAGTTTGGTTGTTCTCACCAGCCCTTTCCAACTTGTGATAAACCAGCACTTTTTAAAGTGCTGCAGACAAAAAAACCCCCCTATTGCTTCTGGCCCTGCCATGTATCTAGATAGAGCTGGTGGGTAAATGGAAGTGTGCCCCAGTACAGGAGTGGCTTTTGTAGCTAGGCTTCAGGGTCAGTTTCATCTCCGACATGGATGGAGTGATCTCAGAACCACTTGGTCCTGAGTAGACTTTCAAGGCTTCAGTCCCCTCAGGATGGTCTTTTTGAGGAATGGTGGTACGGGGAGCTTATGGCAGAGCTGCACTTGCGTGGGGACCGCCTCTGATTTGTGTTGGTCACAGCCACCTTTCAGGGTGGCAAAGGCATTATGCTTCATCAGCTCTTGCTCTCAGTACAAGTGCTGTGTTAGTAGTTTTAGAGAGAGATTTCTATCTCCTGTAGACTAACTTGAGTTTTCTTTGAAAGAACTTAGCAGAGTGATGTTTAAATAGCAAATGTGCATGTCAGTTAGGTTATCTGTGCCAGAGAGGCAGGATTCCTGGGTACACTGTTCTTCTCCTCCATACCCGGCCCCCCACTCCCTTGTTGAGAAACTTTGGGCAAATCACTTAATCTAAATGTTTGCCTATTGGACCTTGGAGGGTCCAATAACATGTATAAAGCTATTTGAGAGTTCCATGAAACTTGCCTGGAAGGCTAAGAAGTGTAATATTAAAGATACCAAAAGTGATCATTTAAATTTTGAGCTTGTAACTTTCAAATTTGGGTTGATACTGAGTGAATTTAATAATTTGAATTTATATTCCATAGGAACGTATTTTTAAAAATTTGCTATAGAGTGTCTTATTTAATAGGACACAATGATTGTGGCTGTTACTACTAGGGAATACATAGTATAAATGTAGTTTAATTTTGGTAAATTTGAGCAAGTTGATAGATATTTACCAGTTTGGGGGTGGGGAAGAAACTAATTTGAAATTTGCTTTTGGTAATTCTGTTTCGATGCACAGAACAGTGGAATTAATGACGGGTCTGGAATCTGGTAGCTGGTGGGTTTTATGTTTATTTAAGGCTACATGGCAAGGAATGTGTATTTATTTTGCTTCCTTATTGGATGGATTTCAATCAAGCCCAATTTAAGCTATGCCTTGTCTAGCAGATGGACCTTTGTTTTCTTGGGGAAAAAAGATCCGGGAGAAGACTTTTAAACAAATGACTTACAGAGAATTCTTAAACTGTAAGGAAAATTGGGGTCAGAAATGTTGTTTGACACCAAACAAAGCTTCTTTCTCCTGTGCATCTTTGAAACAAACGTTCATCGTGTCTGTGATTGTTGGTTATTTCATCTGCATTTGTTAGACGTCAGAGGTGGTTGGCATTAATATTCCTGGCAGAAGCAGAGGCAGCTCTAGGATATGTGAACTGCTGATCACTCACGGGGATGCGCTGCCTCTTTAATATCTTGCTTGCAGATGCATTTTCTAGCTGACCACGCTATTAAGAGCTGCCATCAATCACACAGCCTCCCAGTTTCGGCTGTCGGGAGGGGAGGGGGACTGGGGAAGAGGAGAGGCTGGCCGAGCTGGGCAGGAGGTACAGTTGCAGCGGCACAGGCTTTGTGTGCGCGCGTCCCCGCGGGCAGAGGTGCGCGCAGAGCGGGCCAGGCTCCAGCCCGGGTTTTGTCGGCCGCCGCCGCCGCCGCCGCCGCCGCGCCGCCGCCGCCGCCGCCGCCGCAGCGGGGAGGCTGCTCTTTCTCTCCCAGCGTCTGGGTCATTGGCATGTGGCAGTGTTGGCCCGGCCGCCTGGGCTGAAGGAGAGTGAGCCGCGGCGGCCGCTTCCCCTAGCTGCGGGCGGGGCCGGCGCGGCCACCGCCTCCCGGAGCCGCTGAGCCGCGGGGACATGCGCCCGCGCCTTGCTGCCCTGCGGCCGGCCCGGGCCTCCTTTTGTTTAGCAAGTGCATTTCACGCCCCGAGCCCCCGCCCGTCCCTCCGGTGCCCACGGGCCTGAGTTTGCGAGGGGGCCCTGCACCGGAGGACGAGGAGGAGGAGGAGAGGAGGCCCGAGGGCTCAGCTCCTGCTGCAACCGGCCGCAGGCAAGTGGCTGGCCCCTCTTGCTGCGAGGGGGACGCGGGTCTGGGGCCAGGAAGTTGGATAACTGTGGGCGCAGGGGCTCTCGGAGGTGGGTGTATGGGAGTGAGGTCGATGACCCCAGAGAGATGAACAACTCGGGTATTATTAAGAATGATGGTGGCTTTCCAGGAATCAGGAATAGGTGTTTGCTGTGTCCCATTGCATTTCTGTTGGGTTTACTAGTTTTTGGTTTTTTGTTTGTTTGTTTGTTTTAAATTGTCAAAACTCTAGGAATCCCAATTAAATAAACCAAGTAAGAAACGTGTTTAGGGCAGAGAAAACACTATTTTTTTTTAAAGGGGTGTGTGTGTGTTCTTTAAAAGGAAAGCTGGAAGGTGAGGAATGTATAATCCAAAAGCCGCTGTTTGATCAGGAGCTTTATTGCTTACTGTGGAGTAAATTTAAGTTTAAAAATAAAGTGAATTGGATGGACTTGGTTATAAAGTAATTTGGGGCTGCTTAAGTGACAAATATAATTTGTTTCTTGGATCACAATACTGTTATTTTGCCAGGTTAGCTAAAACACAAGGAGAGTTTTGAAGAAGATTGCTCTAAGTTTAAATTGTGATTTTTTATTTTTTTATTTTTTTGTTTGAGGTAATGGCTTCCCTGCCCCCTCCACCTGTTTACTCAAATCTTGTACTCCGGTTGAAGCTGTATGGAGACCTGCTTGACCACTTTCTGTTTGCTGAAAAAGAAACTCTTGTCATAGGTTACTTTGTTTTACTCCCAGCCATTCGCCTTCCTGGCCCACATGTGCCACTATTCTCTATTCTCCTTGGGGCATTGTTTGGCTGGAGGCCTCCTCTCAGCCATATGGAAATTTAAAAAAATGGTATGTGAATGAACACTGAGGTCAGTAGAGAGATTAATTTTTCTCTTTGATATGTGTGTCTGTGTGCTTTACGATTGAGACACTGAGTGAAAGTTGAGAACAGAGTTGAGAAAGTCCTTTAAATTACATGCCAAAATTACTATATTCTGGTCATTCTTACTTTTTTCTTCTTTTTTCTTTCTTTTTTTTCTTCCTAGGAACTCCAAATTTAAAGTAGACATGATTTGAAACCCTACAGACGGGAACAATATCCCATGTAAGCCTGTTGATCTGTGGGCAATTATTTCCAGATGCACAACCAAACTCCACATTTTTATGCGTGTGTTAGATTTGGGCTCTGAGAGGCAATTGCCTTTCTGAAAATCTACATTGCCTAGTTAATAACACAAGGCAGACATTTTAGAGGCTTAACATTTAACAGCAACTTCACAATAGTATGGGAGCAGCAGTTAGAAGCCTGTGTTTGTTTTTTTCAACTCTGTAATTTAGTAGTGTTTAAAGTATTTTATAAAGATCTCTGGGACCAGTGAAAGGTGGTTTTCAGTCCAGAGCACTTGAGTGCTCATTGTACTCTGGCAGGCCCTGGTGCTTGGCAGGCTGTGCTTGAAATGTTATTTGATCTGGTTGCATGAGAGAATGGACTAAGATGACACTTCTTCCTTCCCCCTGGCTGTTGAAAGTGATGCATCAACGAGTGCTGTTCAGTAACATATTTGAAGACTTAACCTACATTCATTCACTCTGAGAAGGTTTCCAGCAAAAGGCCATGTAGGTTTTTGTCTTGTTTTGTGGTTTTGCATTTATGAATTGAGGCGAGAGCTGACGTAATGTAGCTGTACCACTTCCTTTGTGTGTGAATGGGTTTTTATAGCCTGTAGGATATGTTCCAGTCTACATGGTTGTGATTACTTCTGAAATGCTTGAATGTGTATGTATCTTCAAATGTGGGTACCCTGAGCCATGTGCCGGTTTATTTTTTAGCTTGTAGGTCTGGTGGTGGGGTGGGGTGCGGGGGTGGAGTGTCATGGGGAACCCCGTCAACTCCTCAGGAAGGTTCGGCGAATGGCCTGTGTGTCATGCAGACTAGCTCTTCATTTTAATTAGTGCAACTGTGTACAGCTGTTAGGTCAGACTGATTGGCTGCTCCTGCAGGGTAGTTTTATTTTACGCTGGAGGTTTTATGGACTTGTCTGGCTGTGTTTCTTAATCCCTCTCCCACCGCCCTTGTGCTTGCTTTTAAGCAAATGATAGAACAGGACAAGCTTTTGTTTACTCATGTAATAGTTTACTCGTGGGAGATTTATTTTTGGTTTTGAGGAAATTGATAAACCATGTAATTTAGCAGTAGGTATTAACATTTACCATGCTTTTCTGAGGTCAAAGGTTTTGCTTGCTATTATGTTAGTCTGAGTAGCCAATGGAACCATCCATTTTATAATGACATAGGAAGCCCTTTTTTTTTTTTTTTTTAAACTGGGTCTTTGTTTGCTATTCTAGGATTAGTTTGCAAAACTCAAATAAATGTTAGCCCAATGGAGATAACATGGCTAAAATGTTTCCTTCTGTCTCTTCCCTCTTGTTACACTGTACCAAAGGGACTGAGAGAACCATTCATTTACAGCAGTCTGGCCACGGGCTAGATGATTAATACAAGGATTTAGAAATGTCTCTGTTCAAGGGTATGTGTGGCTACCTTTAAATTTTAAAATGTGCTTTTGGCTCCAAGTTATTGGAAAGTATTTACTGTAAGATTGAGTAGCTTTGAGTCTTTGAATATAGGTCCACGACAAAGTCAGACTTTTCAGGCTGTAAAATAGATTGTGATGTGAATGACACAGTTTCTTAATGGTTTGGTCTCCTTACCGTATGCCTTTGTCTTGAGGAGCTGCCTACCACAATGTTTTCTAAGACTGTCCACTACATTTTTTAAAAAAGGAGCAAAAGTCAAAAGACAAAATTGACAAATCTGTTTATATATAAAGCTAACGTGAAGCCCGTTCCCGGGCCCAGTTTACTGATGGAAGAACGTGGGTGTGTGTTGTTGGAGGGACTTGTGGGGCTGGTGTTAGGGACGGGGCGGGGGGGGGGGGGGGTTGTTTAGAGGGACAAGGGAAGCGGCTGCAGGTTGAGATACTTTTTAACTCATTGGAGAAATGGGTTCTTCTTAAGATAACCTGGAATGAGGAAAGAGAGTGCAACATTTTCTAGAAAATGTAATAATTTCAATGTAACATGTATAAAAATGTTTTCTTTAATTAAAAGAAATCAGGTCATTTAGATTGGCAGCAGAGAATGATGAATCTACAGAAAAATAGAAAGAAGTATAGTAAGTATCCTAGATCCAAACAGGTTATTTCAAAAGTTCATTAGTATGTATTTCTTTTTTATTTATAGGACCATATTTTAAAATTCCATATATTGATGGTGATTAGGGTTGTAGCCTTGCCCTCCACAATCTTTTTAATTCTCGATTTAGTTGACATATCTGTTTGTAATGAAAAATAGTAAAACAAAATGTTAAAATTTAGTTAGCGGGAAAATAAAGCATGTTCAGTTTTTAATGCTATCACATGGAGGCTCTGCTGGTATAAGTAATCAATTTATTCATTATAAGTTGGTGGTAAATAGCTAGACTGTATTCTATCCTTAGTTCTACCACTCACTCACTGTGAGACCTGGGGTAAGTTATTTATTAGCCTCTTTGTGGGAAAAATGATGAATCTACCTCAGAGGGTGTGCAAAATGCTTAGGAAAGTGCCTGGCAGATAATGGCAGCTAGTACTTAATATAGCGAGCAGTGGTTATGCTCTAGATACTGTTTCAGTTGCTGAAGATACAAAAAAGATGAAGTCCCTGTCCTCACAGCACTTACATCCCAATGAAGGAAGACCAGACAAATTTAAAAGAACATGATGATTCACAAAACTTCCAAAGATAACTTCAGGGCATGCCAGTGATTTTTAGTTTAATATGGGATGTTTACTCTCTAAGTCATTATTTTCTTCTTCCTTGATGAAAATGTGTTTCTCACACTATTTGATGATTTATTAGCCATTGTTAACAATTTTTGACTCACAGGTGGAATAGAGAGGGAGGAAGAGACTTTTTTCTGGGAAAGGAAAACAAAAATGGAACAAAAAAGAAATTAAACATAGTGATTTGTCAGTTTAAGCACCCAGTAGTAGAAGGGAAATGTTAAATCATGGTCCGTCCGTAAAAGGAAATATTATGCAACCACTAAAAGTCATCATGATATAAAAATATAATGTAAAGCTCAGAAAAAAAAACTGTAGATGCCAAACTGTTTATGCAGTATGATTCCAATTATGTGCACACCCACATTTACTCACAGAGGCTAAGGGAAAAGATTAGAAAGAAATATACCAAATGTAAATAGTGCTAATCTCTGGATGATGGGATTATGGAAGACTTCATTTCCTTAATATTGTTCTGTCTTTGCGTGAATTATTTAATCCTTGCAGGTCTAAATGCCTCTGGGGTGCCAGTGAGGAAGCCCAAGACTTAGAGGAGTTAAGCAACTTGACCAAGGCCCACGGGTGGGTGAGTGGGGAGGCCAGGATTCCAAGCCAGAGCCTGACCTCTGTTCTTTCCTTGACCCCCCTCTCATCCTATTAGAGGTGACCTTTGTGAAAGGGCTTCCCCTGGCCTTCCTCCACACACCCGTGGCCCAGCCAGCTTTGAGACTTGTTTATGACACCAAAGGGCCCTCACTGAATCTCACATAGGAGGAGCCAGTGCTGAGGTAATGCTGAGCATCAAGTTATTGGGAAAGAACAGCCAGTATTATGACAAGAGGAGGAAATGGAAGAATGATTTGAGAGAAAGCGGTCTGAAAGGTAAAGCAATATAAAGAGAATACAGGGTAGAGGGTGCTTCAAAGTAAGGGGGTGACAGTAGAATCACATGTTCTAGGTTTTGGACTAGAGAATGAGAACTGAGAAAACACTATGAAAAAGTGCCATTGACTTAATCAGGAGTCAGTGGAACCCCTGAGAATTTGTTGAGCAGAGCAGCCCAGGAGGTGGAGGATGGCCAGTGATGGTGGAAGCTAGTTTGCAGTTAGTAAGGAAATGTTGAGAAGTTTGGTAGCGAGAGAAGGAATGATGGAAGCTGGAAGAGGCTGCAGGTTAATGGCATTAGCTGGTTGATGCATTAAGAGGTTAATGGCAGTTGTGTTCTGTACGTAGGATTTTATGATGATTCATATGACAGTTGTACTCAGGTTTTTGTGATAAAATGAGGTAGTAATGGATGTGAATCACTTTAGAAAGAAGAAAACATTTTAATTTTAGAGGATTAATCAGAAATTACTTGTGAAGTTTTAAGAATATGGTAGGTAAGTATGGGGGATCCTTTTATAAAGCTAAAATATTTTTGCCAGTAAAGAGTAGAAATAATCACTTGGTTCTAAAGATGAACAATTAGATCCTGTTTCTCATGTCTTGTTTCTACAAAGTGAATGAGCTTTTGTAGTTGCAGTTTAAAAAAAGGGTCAGTTTGTATGTGACTGTTCAGCTTCAAAGGAACAATATAGAGTTGAATATACTATGCATTTGAAAAATTGCTTAAGTCAAATGCCTCCAGATGGTGCATGCTGCTGAGTTCACAGCTGTATTTACCTCAAGCTCACAAGATTATCTTCTAATAATTTAAAAATAGCTGGTTAGAAACAGTGGTATAGTCAAATTTCTACTGGTTTTGAACGTCAGCAGCAGTAGTGACTTGACTTGTATGCATTTAGTAAAATGCCAGTTGATATTCCTTCCTTCTGCATTGTTTTCAGGATTTCTTATTGGGCCAATTTATGCTTTGCACAAACAACCGTAGTGCTTACGTACAGGTGCAGATGACCAGGTTCTTTTTATGTGGTCTCAGGAGTGAGATTGGAGAACGGCTCTTGATTATCTTTATAGGAAGTTTTTGTTGTTTTACTAATCACCTTTTATTTTTTCAAACATTTTTAATATATTAATATAGGCAGTTGATATTTTACACATATGGTGAGCTTTCTGTATTTTTTGATATTACCACCCAACCAAAAACAAGAGAAAAACTCTTTAATACTTGCATCTACCTCCCAATATAAATGCCTTTTCTTTTACATGGATTTAATAGAAGTCATTTTGGAAGAACTCAAATTACTAAATCTTAATTTTTTTGGACACACATACTACTGTTTGTTTGCTTAGCAAAACAGTTTTCATAAATTAGATGTGAAACATAGGAAAATAGTTTGAAGCATTACCTAGGAATTTTAAATATGTGAGGGGGGATGGTAAGAAAGATATGCACATTCTTTATTAATCGACCAAAATTATATAGAAAAACATCAAGATCGAAGCGTTTGAACAGTTATTTTCTCCTTTTGGTTTTAGGTATTTAGCTCTTACTGTTGTCTTTTTTGTGTGTGTGGATATTTTATAATGAGAAAAATTATGTAGAAAACTTTTTACCTATTTGTATATTCTTTGACTACCTGTCTAGGCAGTCTCTCTTTCATAGGCTCTGCTCTTTCCACAGGGAGTAATTCTCACATTGAATAGGTAAGGGGAAATGTTCAGTAACGGAATGTTCACCTTTTTAAAAACATGTTAGATGTGCAGGGAAGGAAGTAGATTAGTATTCATTCTGAAGTGTGCTGGCGGCAGATGCGGGGTAAGTTTTGATCTTTGAATGGAAAGAAAGAACAAAACATGCTGGAAAAAAGTAATGTCTAAAGCAGTCTGGCTTTTTTGGGGAAAGTTTTCTTCAGTTTTGTGAATAGGCTTAAATTGATTGCATAAACATTTATTATTGGATAAGTAATATTTTATTTATGTGATACACGAAAACATTAAAAAATGAAACCACTGTTTAATAAATTAATTAATAGGCTATTCTACAGAGCAGTTTTATTTTATTATTATTATTTTTATTTATTTATTTATTTATTTATTTATTTATTTATTTTTATTATTTTTAAAAATATTTATTTGGCTTCCCTGGTGGCGCAGTGGTTGAGAATCCGCCTGCCAGTGCAGGGGACACGGGTTCGCGCCCTGGTCTGGGAAGATCCCACATGCCGCAGAGCAACTAGACCCGTGAGCCACAACTACTGAGCCTGCGCTCCGCAACAAGAGAGGCCACGATAGTGAGAGGCCCGCGCGCCGCGATGAAGAGTGGCCCCCGCTTGCCGCAGCTAGAGGAAGCCCTCGCACGGAAACGAAGACCCAACACAGCCAAAAAAATAAAAATTAAAAAAATTTATTTATTCATTTATTTATTTGGCTGCATCAGGTCTTAGTTGCAGCACATGAGATCTTAGTTGCGGCATGCGGCATCTTTTGTTGCGGCACGCGGGCTTCTCTCTCTGTAGTTGTGGCGCACAGGCTCCAGAGTTCATGGGCTCAGTAGTTGTGGCGCACGGGCTCTAGAGTGCGTGGGCTTAGTTGCCCTGCGGCATGTGGGATCTTAGTTCCCCCACCAGGGATTGAACCCGCGTCCCCTGCATAGGAAGGCGGATTCTTAACCACTGGACCACCAGGGAAGTCCCGGGAGCAGTTTTAGTTTTATAGAAAAATTGAGTGGAAAGTACAGAGAATCCCCACATGTCTCCTCCCACCCAGTTGTCCCTATTATTAACATCTTGCGTTTGTGTGGTACACTGTTAGAGTTGATCAGTCAGTATTGATACCTTGCTGTTGCTGTTAAGTCTGTGGTTCAGTGTTTGTGTTGTACGTTCTATGGGTTTTGACAAATGTTTAATAGCATGCATCCACCATTACAGCACACACTGAATAGGTTCACTGTTCTAAATACACCCAGTGCTCCACCTGTTCGTCCCTCCTTCCCTTCCGCTTAGCCCCTTGCAACCACGGATCTTTTTACTGTCTTGATAATTTTGCCTTTTCTAGATGTCATGGAGATGGAATCACAGTATGGAGCCTTTTCAAATTGGCTTCTTTCACTTAGCAGTATGCATTTAAGCAGTCTGCATGTCGTTTTGTGGCTTGCTAGCTTCCTTTTTATCACTAATAATATCTCATTGTTTAGATGTACTACAGTTTATTTATCCAGTTACCTGTTGAAGTACGTCTTCCTTCTTCCAAGTTTTGGCAGTTACAAATAAAGCCACTGTAAACATTTGTGTGCAAGTTTTGTGTGGAGATAAGTTTTCAACTCATGTGGATAAATACCAAGGAGCATGATTTCTGATCTATGGTAAGAGTATGTTGGGCTTTGTAAGAAACTGCTATACTGTCTTCCAAAGTTTCTGTACCATTTTGCATTCCCAACAGCAGTGAATGAGAGTTCCTGTTGTTCCACATCATTGCTAGCATTTGGTGTTGTCATTATTTTGGATTTTAGCCCTTTTTATTTATTTGAAAAAATTAAAAGTATCTACTTATTTTCTGGTGTCAGCTATGTTGCAGATTTGATTTTCTCTGCTATTTGCCATAGAGAGGGAGAAATGAGGACCATAAATATATTGCATATGTCTCATTCTCCATCCTGTAGGGGAAAGGCATAAAGGTATAAATTTGGGAATACAATCTGTTACACTTTAAAAAGAATGGGCATAATGCTGATATAATGATGTTATGGTTATGGTTATGTTATGGTTCATGTAAAATGTAGTAGTACTAATTTCTTAGTGGTTCCATGTAAGCTTTATTTCCTCTTGGTTACCTGTGTTCCTCATATGGCAAAGGATTTCATTTTATGAAGGGAAAGGGATACTTTGAATTTTTTTGAAATAAGCTAATTCTGGCCATAGGTCCTTATCTGCTAGATACTTTTAAATGTAAATAAAGATTTATATTAATTTCTTTATTGTAAGACCATTTATCGGATGGTCAGGACACTCAGAGATGAGGACCATTTGATCCTGCCCTTGGGGGTTATAAATTGCAGCAGTGAATATCGGAGGGTTTACTATAGGGTGGATACCACGCAGTTCTGAAACGAGGTTAGAATTACTTCCCAGCTATGTTTATTTAGAATATTTTTGACTTTGCATTTATCCAGTTACTTATTGGAATTTAACATCAACCTAATTGTGTTCTATACCTACCCACAGCCTTGGTTGTGAAGATGATTTGGATAGGTTCTCCTGGGGGTTATGCAGTTCATTAATTCCTTTGTCAAGGGTTCTTAACTTTATTTTTATCAGAGACTCCATTGAGTATTGGTGTAAGCTGTGGTTTTTCCCCCAGAGCAGAGTTGTGAACATTTGCCTACATGTCCACAATACACAGTTGCAGGTAGTTTATGGAATTCTTGCAGCCCATCCATGGACCTCTCGTTTAAGAACTCCTGTTCTGGTGAGCCTTAAATCTCTGTTTGAATTACTAGGAATCCTTTGTATTTCTTACTTTTGGCAGATTTGCTTTACTCGAATAGTGTGGTGTGAGACCATTGACCGGTATGGTGCCTGTGGAGCTCGCGGTTTGTGTGCCCTGAGTGGCTTATCCAGGGGTACCCGAGGCTGCTGGCCATGGCAGATTGCTGTCTCTGGGCGGACCCACAGGAGAGACTTTTCTCAGCTCTTAGTTCCAGAAGGGGACTGACCTCCTGAGCATGTGATTTGCTTCTACCTTATGGATTTAGAATCCTGTGACTGATCAAATTTCTTCTGAGGCATTTGCTTATAAGACGTTGGCTACATCTAACAAATGATATACAGTGAACCTGAACACCTATTTCATGGTTCCATTTTCTCAATCCCCTCCCTCCCCCTGCAATTTTCCTTTTTCCTAAGAATAAGGGAAGCAGTATAGTAGTATATAGTTAGAGCACAGGCTCTGTAGCCTGTACGACCTGTGAGACCTGCCATGTGGCCTGAGGGAGCCTTTTTCACCGCTGTGTGCTCAGGGTCCTCTTCTGTAAATCGTTCCTACTTTGTGTGGCTACTGTGCGGGTGAAATGGAGAGCTCTTAGAGCAGTAACCGGCACAGGCAAATGCTGAGCGGATCTTAGCTGCTGTTGTCAGGCCAGTTCCCTCATCTGTTTAACATTTTATTTTATTTTATTTTATTTCATTTTATAAATTTATTTATCTATCTATCTATTTATTTATTTATTTTTGGCTGTGTTGGGTCTTCGTTTCTGTGCGAGGGCTTTCTCTAGTTGTGGCAAGCGGAGGCCACTCTTCATCGCGGTGCGCGGGCCTCTCACTATCGCGGCCTCTCTTGTTGCGGAGCACAAGCTCCAGACGCGCAGGCTCAGTAGTTGTGGCTCACGGGCCTAGTTGCTCCGCCGCATGTGGGATCGTCCCAGACCAGGGCTCGAACCTGTGTCCCGTGCATTAGCAGGCAGATTCTCAACCACTGCGCCACCAGGGAAGCCCAAAATTTTATTTTATATTGTATGAATATCAGTAAGCTGCCTTAAGTAAGCTCTTTTAAAAGTAAGCCATTCTTTAAATCTCCCCTGCCCTCTGTTTATTTTTTTATGCAGAGGTTTAATTTCTGCCTGAAGACAGTCATTAAATATGTTGGGTTGGCCAAAAAGTTCGTTCGGGTTTTGTTACGGAAAAACTTGAACGAACTTTTGGCCAACCCAGTATTATGTAGGGGAGTGCGAAGGGGCTGAATTGTGTTCCCCAAATTTCATATGCTCGTCTTAACCCCGAGTATTTTGGTATTTGGAGGTGAAGTCTTTGGGAGGTAATTAGGTTTAGATGAGGTCGTGAGGGTGGAGCTCCATGATGAGAATGGTGTCCTTATATGAAGAGAAAGAGACCCGAGTGTGGCCTTTCCCTCTGCCGCGTGAGGACGCAAAGAGAAGGCCGCAAAGAGCAGGCGGGGAACTGAATGAACCGGATTGGCCAGGACCTTGATTTTGGACTTCCCAGCCCCCAGAACTGTGGGAAATAAATTTCTTTTCTTTCAGCTCCCCAGTCTGTGGTATTCTGATGTAGCGCCTGAGCAGACTAATACAGAGAGTGCATTTCATACATGCAGAGCAGAAGGTGATCAATAGCTTATCACAGAGGCAGCTTTTCAAGAGTGAAATGGGGACGATGATTCTGTTTGCAGAAGGCTTTACCCCTCCTGGATAGCCTTCCCTGACCTCTGGTTGGTCCTCACAGCTCCCTTCCGAAGGAGGCAGCACAGGTGCTGGCTGCTCGGCTTCCGGAGTGAGAGCGCCAGGTCAGAAGTCAGTGAGTTGTCCACGTCCACAGTTTCCATTTTGGAACTGGCTGAGCCTCTTTAGTAGCTGTGTTTTCTGACTTCTATATCCATTGATCCTTCCATGAACACCTTAATATTGTCAGTTCAGTCTTATAATTCTTTTGCTTAGGAGAATATAATCTTCACTTGTAGTCTTTATAGGAATATTATTTTCATGGTTGAAACATCAGTGGTGAAATTGTTCAGTTTATTTATCTTTACTGTCTCAGGGAGAAAAATAGAATTTATGAGTTCTTTGGCCTGTTGGTTAGATTTGAAGTATAAAATTTCTGTGAAGTGACATAAGCCTGAGAAATGTGATACTCTCTGAATTGGTACTTATGACATTTTTTTTCTTTTATTTTGGTCCACATATTGGTTTGCCATTCAGTCTTGCTGATGAGTTTCTAAGATGTAGGAGTTTTTTGGAGCTATCCATGGTCAAAAGATTGCTATTCATTTTGGTCAACGTGCTGTGAGTATGTCTTGATCAAAGGGATGAAACAGGAGGGCTAGAACCTACAAATTAAAAAAACTCCAACTTCAAACCTGCAGCCAAACTCTGCCCTTCATTCTGAATGAGTTCTGGATCCCTACAAGGTTAATATTTATGAGCCATCAGAACATACTGTATTTGCTCCATTTCCCATTAAATTTTAACAAACTTTTTAAAAAAATCAAAATTTTACTTCCTGATGACAAAATGATTCATTTGAGATCAAAAACTTGGAATAGATTAAAAAAAAACTTTATTGAGGTAAAACTCCCTTAAGAGATAATTCATCTATTAAAGAAGTGTACAAATCGATGGTTGTCAGTACATTCACAGAGTTCTGCCATCATCACCACAATATAGTTAGGAATAGATTTTATATGGCAGTTTCTGGTGATTAATTGAATGCTCCTAGATCATCTTGTATGTGTAAATTTGTACTTCTATGAATAAGAATATGACTTATCTGTATGCTTTACTATTACAGTATATAATTGGTTGAAGGCATTCAAACCCATCTTTTGTTTACAGTGGTCTGACATAAGGGAGTTAACTTCACACCAAGGTTATTAAATCCTTCAGTGACTGATGACTCCCTTCAAGGGATGATAAAGCAGTTATGAATATGATATGAAAAGGCTTGTAGTCTCTTTCAGGATATTATCTGGAGAAATTGCAACTTTCCCAGGGCATTGTTTTTATATTTGATGTGCTCAAAATATGTTTAGACATTTGCCATTTCCCGCAGTTTGTGTTAAAGAATGTTTCATTTGTTAGTAGAAAGGCTGATAGCCGGGTATGTCTTATACTAGGGGAATTTCCTAGTGTTGGTTCCCAGTTAGTTCATAAGATTCAAGTGGGCCCTTAAGGCTGCTGAGCAATCATACTTTTTCCCTCTCCTAGTCCATTCACTTGCCCGGTTTCCTAGATGACTATTTCATACTTCCTCCCTGTCTTCATGCTGGGTTTCCTGCTTCAGTGAGAAAAACCAAAGCAGTCCGCAGAGAACTTCCGCCCATACTCACCTCCCCGTTGGCCCAGCTTGCAGCACAGACTCCGCCTTCCCACTGCCTGGAGGTGGAGCAACAGGAGCTCTTACCCTGCAAGGCCGGTCCAGCCGGTCCAGCCGGTCCTGCCGGTCCTGCCCTCTCAGTAGTCATTTCCTGTCTCTCCTATCATTAATGTTTTGGGCTCTACTGGATCATTCTCAACAGCATACAGTTTTTCTGCTTTTCTTCCATCTTAAGACAAATACAAAAACAAAATCTCCCTCTTTTGACTCTGCTTCCTCTGCCCACTGTTGCTTATTTCTCTGCTCTGCTTTGCAGCAAAACATCTCAACAAGAGTTTTCTGTACTTAAGGTCTCCAGCTCTCCTCTCCTCTCTTAAATCCATCACCCATCATTCCAGGGAAACTGCTGTGGTGAAGATTACCACGTCCTCTGCACTGCCGGTTCCCTCTCCTGGAATCTATCTCCCCATATACCTGTGTGTCCTCACTTTCAAGTCTCAGTGAGGCCTGCCTTGACCCTTGGTCTTTGCTCCTGGTTTCCCTTGCCCTGCTCTGTCTTTTTCCCTAGAGTATCCTCTTTTCACATACTATATGTGTATTTATTTTCATTACTTATTGCCTTGTTCCTCCCACTAGAATGTAAAGTCCTGAAGGGCAGGGATTTTTAACTGTGCAGTTCACTGATTTATCCCCAGCATGTGGAACAGTAACTGACACACAATAGATGTCTGATAAATTATCTACACCGTGCCCTGGGACTCACAGCTTTAAAAATTATCTAAATGAATATAACTAAAATTTTATGTCTCATCCAGGTCTTAACTCAGCTACCTTCTTCACATGTCCACTTCGATGTCTGATAAGCATCTAAAACTTAACACACCCAAATGGAACTTCTGATGTTTTCCCCCTACGCCACACATACCTGGGGGGTTTTTGTATTTTAACTTCTTCAGTTGGTAGGATTTCCTTGTCACCTCTTTCCTTTGGTGTATAAATTGTACCACCTGGAACGCCAGAGGTGGACTGGGGCAATCTTGGGTTGTGTAGTTGCATCTGGCACTTTTAAAGCAGTTACATTTTTTTGAACATTGAAAAAAAACTAAACAGTGATGTACAAATGAAAAGAAGTCAATGTCCATCATTTAATTTACTTTAATAACTTTTTTACTGTAGATTCCATAGTACCATTAGTTAGTTTTTTGATGTTTGACACTTGGAAATATGGTTTTAGCTTTCAAAGTAAAGTAAGAATATTTGTTATCAAAACTTTGATTTATAATTGCCATCTACTTAGCAAATGTAAAATACTTTTGAGAAAGCTTTCCTAAGTGTAGTGGGTAAACTATTGAATCAGGAAATGTGTACTTAAAAGTTCCTCTCTGGGAGAATCAGATCAGTCCTCTTAAGATCCAAACTTGAAACTTGTTTTAGCGAGACATGGAGTTAATGGCGTCTCTTCTTTAAATGCTGATCCGGTGTCACAGCATGAAATATTGAGGTAGCTTTCTTCCAATTGGACTTAAGTTGGCAATTACATTTACTGTCTACCAGCAAATCATTAGATTTCTTGCCCATGAAACTCTTTCAAAGACTCTTATCCTTGTAGATTAATGTATGTTGATAGTTTACAGGACAGTGCTCGGGCAGTGTAAGCAGACTTGGTAGGTGGAAAAATTACTAGTGATTTGTTTAATATACATACATATTTGCTTTAGTGTTACATCTCCCTAGATGATAGAGATCCAAGGAACTTGCAACAATGTTTTTTCTTTTTTTGGAACCAGTAAGCCAGCAGAACAATCCTGTTTAGCCTACTTTAGTGCAGTGGTGTCATAAAGAGAATCACACTGTGATCAGACTATGCCAAGACAACCCAGCTGATCAGTGAAAAATTTGGTTGGTATTTGATAGATGGGAAAAGGAGGAGGAATTTGCCTGAAGTTTTAACTTTTAAACGAATGGAGTTTCCTTTATGGGTCCAGTGCATTGATGCGGGATCTGTTTTTAATAGTCATTTGCAAAAAGGTTAGTGTGTGGTAGGTCTGTGATGAGCTATAAAGATAGAGAAAGAATCCTTGGTTTACAAGTCTGGTAATACTACCTTTCCTTTCTGTGTGACACTAAAATACTCTAAACTTAATCCTCAGCGTAATTGAGGTAGGACCATAATTCCCATTTAACAGAGGAGAAAATAGCTGAGAGGTCAAGTCACCTTACTCACTGCCCCTCAGTACTTGGTTTGCTTTCCATGTCTGATGTTATTTCCACTGCATCACAGCCTCCAGACTTGCTGGGATAGATGAGAAAGACACAGCAAAAATGGACCACTGGGAGGAAGATTTCTATAGACCGAATGTGCTTCAGTGTGTAGAGGCGGAGAGGGAGAGAAAGGAAGCTTATACATAACTTTGGATGTGGTTGATTTAGGTAGATGACTTGACCCTAGAGAGAATCCTTAAGAGATGGGTTTTGGTCATATATAAATATGTCTACTTCTACCTTGTGTATGGTCGTATTAGAGAATTGTCTGGAGAGGCAAGGTGATTTCACTGGACTTTTTCGAATAATTTATCTTTAGAATGAAAACATTAATCTGATTTCAGTTTTTCATTTTCCCAGGAGATCTTCAATTTGGTATACCAGGGATTGAGTCTTAAAGGGGCCAGGGATAGTGTTTGTGTTTAGTGTCTGCTTTTTAAAAGTCAATTCTAGCATTTAACGCTAAAACACAGGAAGCAAAAGCTTAGTCTAGTGACAGTGCTAGGATTAATTTTACTTGTTGAAATTAATGTTTCCTTGATAAATAAACCATTTTCAGGTTCTTGGTAGATGAACTTAACTGAGGACAGATTACAGATTATTACATAAATTCATAAGAATTGTGCCAAATCTGAAAACAGAAAAAAAGAAGCCAACTTGTTTTCACTGTTAGTAGATGTCCTGGCTTGATTGTATAGGTCCCCCGCCTTTATCTTCAATGCCTTCTCTTCTAAGATTAAAATCAAATCTTAATATGTTGACGTGTAGTATTCAGGTACTCTTATAATTAATTAAGTTCAATTTCCTTTAACTTCTGTAATGCTCATTTGAAAAAAAAATTGACGGAAAAGTTTTTCTGGTTTTCATAGCTATAGAAACAGCAGGTAAAAATGTACTCAGAAGTTAAAAGCTGAATTTGGTAGATTTATCAGTTGGGATCTGAAGAGGATTAGTTAAAAAATGGGGTTTAATCAAAAACTGATTGCTTGAATTGAACACATCTGTGAATTCTGTACTGCAGCTCAGGAGGTTAGCTCTAAATATCTGGACTAGTAAAGAGGTTTCTAGTCCAACTTTGCTATTTATCCAGTTTGTCTTCTGCGTTCACTGGCGTTGCAGGAGGGAAAGTGGGATGTACAGACCTTGTCATAATGGCGGGGGGCGGGGGGTGAGGCTGGAGGGCATAGATTGTGCTTGATCTTGATTGTCTTCTGAAGGAGCCACAGTGATTATTTAACCAAGTACTTTTGAACTTGATTATTGCTTAGTTCATCATTCTTGGTTGTTCTTTTAAATTCCTTGTAGAAATAGTGTTTTGTTATTGTTGTAAGTCTAACGCTTAGTGCTAATATAACAATTAAAAAAAGATTTTTTTCATTGGAGTATAGTTGATTTACAATGCTGTAAACGTATTTGTTTTTTTGTGTTTTTTTTGGCTGCACAGCATGCAAGATATCTTAGTTCCCTGACCAGGGATCGAACCCTCGCCACCTGCGATGGAAGTGCGGAGTCTTAACCACTGGACCACCAGGGAGGTCCCTAATATAACAATTTGACAGAATGATTTCATAAGCTTGTGCGTTTCAGCATTAATTCTGCCATGTGAAAGGAAGGAAAGGTTTTTTGTTTATGTCCAGGACATTAAAAAAAAAGTTTGTTTATTTATTTATTTTGACCGCGCCGGGTCTTAGTTGTGGCATGCAGGATCTTTTAGTTGCGGCACGTGGGATCTTTCTAGTTATGGCATGAGGGCTTCTTAGTTGTGGCATGCATGCGGGATCTAGTTCCCCAACCAGGGATTGAATCCAGGCCCCCTGCATTGGGAGCGCAGAGTCTTACCCACTGGACCACCAGGGAAGTTCCTGCCCAGGACATTTTTAAAGTGAGAAATGATTTCTTGTTTAATGACACTGCCTTGCTACTACTGGCTTTTCTAGCAAACTTGTCTATAATTAAAGAGGATCAAGATTTAATATGCCTAATGTATTATTTGGTGGACTGAGTCATTGAAAATGCACTTGGTCACTGAAGTATGCTTTTAAATTTGTTTATTTATTTATTGGCTGAGTAGGGTCTTTGTTGCTGTGCGTGGGCTTTTGTCTAGTTGCGGCGAGTGGGGGCTACTCTTCGTTGTGGTGCGTGGGCTTCTCATTGCAGTGGCTTCTCTTGTGGTGGAGCACGGGCTCTAGGCATGCGGGCTTCAGTAGTTGTGGCTCACGGGCTCAGTAGTTGTGGCTCGCGGGCTCTAGAGCACAGGCTCAGTAGTTGTGGCACACGGGCTTAGTTGCTCTGCGGCATGTGGGATCTTCCCAGACCAGGGCTCGAACCCATGTCCTCTGCATTGGCAGGCAGATTCTTAAGCACTGTGCCACCGGGGAAGTCCCTGAAGCATGCTTTTAAAATAAAGGCTTTTGGCACACTTTGAAGCATGAAAAAATTTAAGTTCTTTAGCATGTCTCTAAATGGACATTTTATTTAGTATCTGTCTTTTATTACTAAGATCCTCTAAGGACAATCGTAAAAAACTAAAAAAACTAGTATTTTAAACCTGTTAAATAGTATTGTTAACCTAGCTTTGAAGGAGGGCCTGTGGAGTAATCTTGTTTATTTTTTGCTTAAGATTAAGTTGAATAACCCCATAGAGTTATAGTTGTGATGAAAAAAATTAGGTAGGTAGATATATTTTGTTTTTATTTTCTGCCATAAATGAATATTTTCTGTTTTATACCTTTATAAATACATTTATTGGTATTCTGTCAAAAGCAGCTCCAGTAACTCTGGGGAATGGTTTTCCCTGAGGCAGTCAACAGCACACAGTTTGTAGAGTTACTGAAGAGGTTTGTGGAAAGGTATTCCCCCCCCCCTCCTTTTTTCTTTTTAGCAGGGTTCAGCAGTTTAATTTCTCTAGTCCTTATGTAGAATCATTAGATCTAAGTAGTGCCCTTTGGTGCCACTCTCAAGGAGAGAATTAGGGAAAAAGTGAAGAACAAGCCTGGAGAGAGACGTGGTATAAAAAGGGGCAACACGGGGGCAGAGGTGCATATGTGGGGTGTTGAGTTGTAAAATACCTGGGAAATGGGTGTGGTGGGGTGTTGCCACTTGGCCTCATTGGGCCCCCATATCTCCGTCTGTTCGAATGTTGACGCTTCGGTGTTCTTACTCCTACAGGTATTTGGTACCTAAAATATTAATAATTTGTAACATCTCTTACATTTAGTTTACCAGGTCATTCAGTTGAAGTTTGTTGAATCTTTCTAATAGAATTTTAGAGTCCTATTCATTTTTTGTTTTTTAAGATGAAGAATTTTAAGGTGAAAGAAGTGAGGTACAGAGTTGGTACATAATACAGCCTAACTTCTGATTGGTGTCTTTGGACTTCACCAGTGCTCATTCTACCACATCATAGTATTGGGTAGTTTTATTTCCCACTTTTGAATCTGTTATCTTCCTGAGACTCAGATTCTTGATTGCTCTTTGGATTGAGTTAAGGCATGTGAAAGAATCCCTTGTCATTCTAATAAAGGTTTGGTGAACAAAACTTGATTGAGGCTGTTGTACCTGTGAAACATACATCACTACTTGCCTCTATAATTTTTATTCTAGGTTATATTATTAGAGCTGGCATTTTTCTTAAATAATTACTTGCATGTTTCACATTCCTGGATATAGAGACATTAGTGACTTAGTATACTGTTTTGTTTTGTAGATAACATTAATTTTCATCATCTGTACATTGGAAGGCTTATTGTCAATAAATAGTCAACATTTTGACCTCAAAGAAACCAGGAAATATATTCATAAAACGAGACATGGTCACAATCATTTTGAGAGAGTTTATGACGGGTTATACTCAGTTGGACAGATTATTAAAGTCAGTACCACAACAAAAATGTACATTCCCCCCCCCCCCCACCAAGAAACCACATAAAATTTTCTTTCTTTAAAAAACAATAATTATTATTTATCGGGCTGTGTTGGGTCTTAGGTGCGGCACGCAGGATCTTCTTTGCGGCATGAGGGATCTTTCGTTGCAGCATGCAGGCTCTTTAGTTGTGGCGCTCAGGCTCAGTAGTTGCGGCGCGTGGGCTTAGTTGCCCTGCGGCATGTGGGGTCTTAGTTCCCCAAACAGGGATCAAACCCGCGTCCCCTTCACTGGAAGGCAGATTCTTAACCACTGGACCACCAGGGAGGTCCCCACATAAAATTTTCATAGTGCCTCAACAGAAACTGGTTGTATAGCTTAAGGAGCGAGGTCAAAGGCTGTGCTTTTGATAGCAGAATTTGTATTGAAATGTGAAGAATTTATTGTATCATATTCCATAAATGATATAAAGGAAGTGAGATGTAATTTACTTGCAATTATTAGTCGTGAAATAACGAAGAATATAGAGCCTGACTCTTATAGACAGCCTGTAGTGTAAGGAAAGGAACAAGTCCCCATTTCACACATGAATAAACAGACTTAATCTCCTGATATGAACGAGCCACAGTACAAGGGACAGCCTGGGGGTGAGGAAGGCAGAAGTCTTTGTCACTTAGCCAAAATAGGCTAGGATTCAGAGTAAATGAGATTTGTGATCAAAGTAAGCCTTAAGTCTCATTAGGGCTCTGCATGATTGTGCTGAAATGAGAGTGTAGTATACAAAAATGTTTCTGGTGTGAAGTTTATTGTACCTAAGTGCCTACTTTTCAAACCTAGAACCAAATTGAGTTACTGTATTTGCCCACATCTCTCAGTATGAATATTGGGATGTGAAATAATCAGTCTCAGTTTCTCCTTCCATTCCTGTCTTACTTCCTTAATGCTACCCTGAAAATTTCAACTGTGACTGTATGTCTTTATTTTTCCTGGGGTCTGTGAAGATCTATTGCAGGTAATTTCTGTCTGTGCTGGTCTTATAGTATAGATAAGTTCCATTTTATTTTCTTGATTTAATAGAAGGTCTGTGATACAGAACCTTAAGTGTTACCCAATCTCAAATTTTGTTTAGTAGCACATTTTAATCTGTGGCTGAATTTAGGTATTAATGATTTTAGGTTTCATCTCACATATTATATTTACAGGGGAAGTAGAATAATGTATAGAGAATGATTAAACTATGTAAATATTTGTACTTTGCCACAGTGTTAGACGTTCTAAAGTCAAATATTTGCTATAGAAATTAAAGCTTAGCTAAAGAACCAGCTATTTTACCTTTTAAGATAGGTAAGATGTGGTTTCCAAAACTTCATTTTCAAAGCACCTGACAAAAATATTAAGAAAAAGACTCCCTGGTTACCATAAATAATTTAGTATATGAACAGTGAATCTGAGATTCTTGTGATTTATTCCTTGTATGTAAAATCCGTATCTGGTCTGGTTTGGAAGTGCTTGCACATTCTGAGAGCTGGTAAGAGGAGTGTAGCTTATTGTCGGTTCTCTCTCTTCTTGCTCCTCCTCCCCGTCCTCCTCCCCTCTTTGGTTTTCTTCCCGGATGGTTTCTGTTTGCTTTTTTGTAGGTTAGCAATGACAGATAGTTTTAAAAGCCCAGGAAATTTGTTTCTAGAGACCTCCCCTCCCCGTTTTTAGCATTTCTCTCTGTACTTATAATTATTTTATGATAAAATTTCAAATTTCCATTTTCTCTTTTGTTCTGCATGCTTTCCTATTTCCTTTCTCTGACCCTCCACTCAGGTGGTTGAGCTATTGGACATTTTGTGCTATATTTACCATTTGTAGAAGACACACGGTAATGTTTTCTTGACTGTATTCCTGCAAAGTTGACCCATATTAGTAGGAAGCAATTTTGTTCTTTTATTTACCTGTGTCCTTTTCCTGTGTTAAAGTGTTTACAATTTCTGATCTGAGCTGGATGTGAACAAAACTCTCACTTCTAAATTGCTCACTTCTAAATTGCTAAGGTTTTTCACACCCAAGTGGGGAACTGAGGGTGGTATAATTCTTTTCCTTTTATCCTGGCTGAGGGCTTTTTCTCCCAAGGATCCATTTAAGCATAGATGTTATATTTCACAGTCTTTCTTCGCATTTTACCTTGAAGTCCACAATGCTGATTCTCATGTCCCAGGATCTAAGGTTTTCAGACTCCTCCTCCACCCTTTCTGCCCCCCCCCGCCCCCCGCTTTCCTCCTGTCCACGTGACTCTATGTCCTCGTTCCGGAATTGCTCCTCACGTTGTCAGAGTCCTTCTGGAAACATCTCCTATGGAAGCGTTTGCGTTCCAGCCAGAAGTTCCTGGGGAGAAGCTGCTTCCACCACCCTACTTTTGTTTGCTCTCTCAGATTCCGAAACTCTTTCAGTGGAAAGGAATGGTTGCTCGCATTTTGGCCTCCTCTCATGGCAGATAGCTGACCTTTCCCCTCAGAGATCATTGGTACCTGGGACTTGCAGGATAGAAGGAAGTGCCCTAGAGGAATGCAGCTCATACATACACTCAAGGTTTCTTTTTTTCTTCTTTGTTTTTGTAATGAAATAATAACCAAAAGCTAGAGTGGTCATCACTGAGCAAGTTTATCTGGCTTTCCCTACTTTCCCCCCACCAAGTCTCTAGGAAAAGGGTGTTTCCAGCATTAAATCCATTGCCACACCCTTGTTATAACACTCCCTTCAACCAACTCACTCAGAAAACAGGTCTCCCCTGATTATTGCTTTAAAGGTAGTACTGTAGTATTGCATTATGGAAAGACGTTTACGGTTCTAATTTTAGAGAAGAATTTTATTAAAATATCCCTGCCCAAGGTCGTGAGTTTTTCTCCGCTTTGCCTCTTTTCCTATGTAAAAGCAGCCTGTGGTAATCCATGCAGGTGGCAGATAAAACTAGTGAAGCACTCAGCGAATGCTTTGAGATATTTCAATCATTACTGAGAAATAAGTGGTTAAAAACATATGCTCCTAAGAGCTCTAGTTTTGTAGAAAAACAACTCTGCCTGTCATCTTGTGTTATAAATACAGAGGTAACTTACCAGCTTTGCAGAAATTGGGGCTTTGTTTTTATTATGAAGAAAAATGTGCAGCCTCCCACACACCCTCACAGCAGTTGCATAGCATTGGAAAAATCCTCCAAGAGCAGACAGACTTACGGTTTTATCCAGACTGTCATTACGTATGGCCTGTCTGCCAGAGACTCTAGACCCTGAACTGAGAGTGAAGGCAGAATGTGTGGAGCAAATCAGAGGAGATCAGTTTGGAAAGGGAGTTTACAAAGAAGGAGTGCTGACAGTGTAATAATGGAACCTGTGGTTCTCAAACTTGGCAGATGTGACCGTGTTGGAGAAAAGCTGCAACACAGTGGAGAAAAATGCTTTCTTGCTCTTTTTCCCCTCAGGTCAGGTTGTGTAAATTGCTGAAAGAATGGAAGACCAAAGCCTTAGATTGCTATGGGATTCTCTCCCTCTGTCTTTTCTAAGAATCATAATCTGTTAAGGGTAAAAGCCACTGGGTTCATGTTTGTGCATATTCTTGTACTTAAAGCAGTTAGAATTGATTAAAAGGGAGTGGTTTATTGATGAAATGGGAGTCTTAATATTTTTATTTGTGCACATTTAGATCTAGATCAGCGCTGATAGAATTCTCTACGAGGTTGGTAACATTCTGTATCTGTGCTGTCCACCATGGTACCGTCAATACCAGCCACACATGACTGGTGAGCACTTGAAAGCCACTAGTGTGACTGAGGAACTGAATTTTTTTATTTTATTTAATTTTAATTTTTAAAATAGCCACGTGTGGCTAGTGGCTACCATACTGGACAGCACAGCCCCAGATTAAAGCTCTTAAGTGATTCACATGGCTGTCAGTGAATAACATTGAAGGGCATTCTCTCATGTACAGACATGTTATAGTTCTGAGGACGTATGCTTTTATTTATTTATTTTTTAGAGAAAGTTGGAATGAAAGGGGGAGTATAAAGGTACTATTGGTGTGTGACATGGAGAATTACAAGTTAATTTTTAAAACAAAACTCCCAAAGGTAGCCTGTTTTAATCTATTTAAGAAAAACATTAACGAGAACCATATTATTCTGCTTTAAGAATCTGTGCCCTTTGATTATAAGAGGAAAGCTTGTTAGTGGGTAATGAAAGATGAAGTCTAATTAGTAAATGGATTTTGTTCATTCATCAAATATTTGATTGCTTTCAAAGTTAACATGGCACAAATTCCTGCTCTCAGGAATCTGAGCAGAAACCAGGATACCGTGCTTGTATAGCCAGAGTAAGGTTGGAGTGGGGAAAAGTTCCCAGGGGGTTGTGAGAGCCCTTTAGAGAGGCTCGTGGATTCGGAGCAAGCTTCTTTGAGAACTGATAACTCTTTCTGTTGAACAATACAAACTAAAACAACGTTCCTCGGACCAGCTAGATGTATACTGACACAGCGTCTTCTGCAAAACGTTATTGAGTTCCTCTGTGTTGTGGGGTTCTTAGATGTGTAGAACATGGGCTGTCTGTTAACTGATCTCTTTGATCTGCTAGGTATTGTGCAGGTTAGTGCCTTACATGGGTTATCTTATTTATTCCGCACAACTCCTCTATGGGGTATGCCGTATTATTTTCTTTATAGATGAAGAAACCAAAGTTTAGACAGAGAAATCAACTGCTCATGGTTATAAAGCGAGCAAGGACCAGGGTGTGTTTCTGTCAGCAGGGCCTTACAGAGAAGATGAGAGGAGACAATATATGAAACATACGAGCTGGTAAATAATTAGGTATTTTGCATTTGTAATATGTTAACATGCTGAGTGTAAAATGCAGACTCTGCTTGCAGAAGGAATTAAGTAAAGAGGGGCAAGAACGCATGGCACAGTTTGGAGGCATCATGGATTCCTTCTCAGACAGTGTAGGGCTTGGAGTGGACTTGAATGATACACAGTTATCCAACAAATGTTTATTGAGCTGGCAGTAAAGACAGTGTGAGCAAAGGTGAGAGAGTGAGAGGACCAAGTAGGGGTACATGTAGAAGGCTGTTTATTGGAAAGTTGTCGGGGAGCAGGGTTATGAACTGAGGACCAGAGAGGTGGTTTCCTGAAGGAGGAAATTGAACCTCATGTAGTCTTTCCTGGAAAGTTTTTTTTTTTTTTTAATTAGGATACAGTTGACATAATACATTATATTAGTTTCAGATGTACAACATAATGATTTGATATTTGTATATAATGCAAAATGATCACCACACTAAGTCTAATTCACAGTTCCCTCACTACATGTAGTTACAAATGTTTTTTTTTTCTTGTGATGAGGAGTTTTAAGATCTACTCTTTTAACAATTTTCAAATACAGTCAGCCGTCTGTGTCCGTGGGTTTTCCATCCACCGTTGATTGAATCCAAGGATGCAAAACCTGGGGATATGGTGGGCCAACTCTATTCATTGTTTTAGCCATTTTATGTAAAGGACTTGAACATCCGTAGAATTCGGTAGTGGTGGGGGCTCCTGGAACCAGGCTCTCTTGGATACCAAGGGATGACTGTGTACCATACGGTATTAGTAATATAGTCACCATGCTGTACATTACATCCCATGACTTATTTATTTTGTTAACTGGAGGGTTGTACCTTTGACCCACTTAACACATTCTTGAATGTTCTTGAATGAGGATATTAAAAATTGAGATAAAAGGTAGGTGTCATTTGTGTTTATAGAGAGAATTGAGGTCCAAGGTAAATGAGGGCACTGGGAATGGAGAAAAAGATTGACGGTATTTTCCCAGATGTTTTCCTCCAGATACATGTGATTCAAGGTAGTGGCCACTTTCTTGCCATTATCTCCAGCCTGTTATGTGGTGCTCATCAGTTTGATTTGTTGGTCATCTCTGGTGACTACGGGGAGGTCCACCTTTCGCCCTGGCTTGGAGCCTGGGTTGTGGTTAGGGTGCACCGAGGCCAGAGATACTCTCACTGCCTTGGCACCATAAGGTGGTTTTAGGCATCTAGTCTCTTTTTTCTTGAGTTCTTGCAATCCCCCTTCTGTTTTAATTTAATGTTCCACTTAAGGGAGTTGATTCCTTTCCCTTGCTGCTGAGTGGCAGATTCTTCTCTTTCCTCTTTTGGTAAAAAATACCTGATTTGCTTTATTTAGTTCTTTAGCTTGCCATCCAAGAAGGTTTTGTGGAGTGAATCATTCTTTATATGGTTCTGTAGTTCGAGTTGATGTTGGTCTCTAACATGTGAATAGAACGACCAGTTGAATAGTTTGGATTATTTTCTAAAACCTGATCAGTGGTTAAGGCTCATGCTGATGTGGCAGGTATTTGGGGAATCAGATTCCTATCAAGAACTCCTGATACTAGTTAAGTGCAGTTAAGTTGTGGAATTTCTGTTACTCTTGTCCACAACTCATACTGTTCTAAGGAAGAATGAGAGTTTGCATTGATCGTTTGTATGTTTTGTAATGTGGAGATGAATTACACTGGGCAGTATGCTCTGGATATTTGATTCTGTTGATAACCAGCTTACTGAACAGTTTCCTTACGCACAGGCTTCTTAGACTCTTTAGTATGACAAATACACTGTAAACTGTAAGAGTATTTGTAAGCAATGCATCCCACACTCAACTTTACACAGAAGATTTTATTGTTGCTCTCGTTGGTTTGGGGCTGTCTGTCATAGGGTCTCCAGATTCTTTTTGGGGGGGATTTGTTTTGGCAAATGCTTATGGTGTCTGTGTTTAGCCCTATACTCTCCATCTAATGCTCTTCCCAGGTCATCTCATTTAGTATTCATAGATACTATATGACTTTGACTCCCAAGGCCTTGCCTTGGTTTCTTCTCTCCGGAGCATCACGTTGTTTTTTCAGCTGCCTAGTAGATGCCTTAGTCTGGATGGCTCTGTATTAGCAGCCGAAACCCAACACTCTGCAAAATTGAAATGTCTTCTCCATTTAGTCACATGCATCATTCCCCCTGCCCCCGTCCCCATCCCCTTGTTGTTCAAACTAAGGATGGAAGCCCTTACATCATCTTCAGTTCTCTGTCTTTGATTCCCAACTGGTTGATTACCAAGCCTAAAATCCATTGGAATCATTAATAGTATCATCCTCCTGTTTTGATCCTGGTGGAGAGTAAGAATGGCTTAATTGTGGATGTGGTGATGGGGCTCTCGGGATGCTTAAAAATCTCTTCTGTATTATTGGGAATCTCTGTGGATTTATCATTGGTATGAAGAGCTGCCTTTTATATCACTGCTTTTTCTACATATTCTGAAATTCTGTAATATTCTAAAAAATGCTTCTTACCTGTTTGTATCATAAAATTTGTTTAAAAAAATATCAAAAGTGACAGACCTTTAGGGAAGAAGCAACACATCATATCCAGCTGCTTAAAAAAAAAAATCCAAAACATAACTGTAAATTACCAATTGCTGAAAATGGCACATATGTCTCTAGGTAGTTAGACATACTGTTAAGTCAATTTGCAAGTTGGCAGGATAAAGCAGGCAGGAGAATAAAGAAAGGGATCTGTGCATTTCTCCAAGGTCCCATAGATTTGATAAAATTAACTTTAATCAGAAGTGGCAGTTTTTCCATTGAAAGCATTTGAGAATAAATTTCTCTGTTTTCTGAAGTGAGAAAGAAGATTTCTTTTGAGAATGCTGTTGTAAGCCTATGCTCCATTTACATTTCAGCCTTCCAGGTTGCATTCGTCAGTTGCTTTTGAAATTTATGTTCTCTCATGTTGAATATTGCCTTGCTTGCATTTTCCGGGTGTTCTTAAAGGTTACTAGAGACTAGAGCTCTTCAATATACGTTTACATTGGGCAGTAAACTGAGCTTCTGATGTTTTTGTGGCTGTGGAGTATGGAATGAATATTTTGCTTGTAGGTTTAATTTTTCCTTGACTACAGAATTGAGGAAATTTGTCAGGGGAACTTGACTTTGAGCAGTTAGGATACAGACCTTATTTAATCAGGCAATTCAGTTGCTCTACTGTCTTTATCTTACACTATATGAGATGACAGCTTAGAAAAAAATACCTGTGTGGTATTGATTAACCCTGCCAACGCGTGGCCAATACAAGTCTTGTTAGCAGATGGACTTGCTTCTGGAAGAAACGCAGTTTCTGCCTCCTTCAGTCCTGCTCAGTGTTACCACAGTTGCTGCCCTTAGGTGTGACCTAGTCAGTTGCTTTCACACTTTTAAAAACTTAGTTTGAGGAGCTCTGAAGACATAGCTTTTCTTTTTTTCCCCCCTCCCTGTATTACTCTCCTACTGATGATAATGTTCAGGTCTATAAATCAAAAGGTTCTCTTTTAGTCTAGTGATGGTTATGGGGCAGTGTTAATAATTTATAAATGTCAGGATGAGCCCTCTCTTAGGCCATTGGTCTATAGGAAAAGCTGCAACTTTTGTACATATTATGTAATAACAGTTTGTGTTTTAAATTATAATGCAATAGATTTAATTTGGGTACGTTTTAATATGAACTATAGCATTAAGCTCTTGTACCCCATTCTTTAAAGAAACATGATTTTCAACTTTTCTTATTTTGACACTTATCTTTGGAGCCTTTTATTTGTTTCACAGATCAGTGGGTTTCTCAGTAATGACCTTCTTTCCAAGATCTTGGCAGACACTTGCTTTAGAGAGGTATCTGTCTGTATTGGAAACCCGATGTAGACTTGATGGCATTCTCTTCTCATTCCCAGGAGGGCCTGGTCCTAGAGGTAAATGAGTTTTTTATTAGAGAATCTGTTACATACTTAGCTGGACTGGGGTGTATTATCTGTGATGTAGGGCCATTGTATCATCCTCTAAAGCTTGTGTAGTAAACAAATAAAGCCATACATAATAATAGGGACTATTTTATTCTTGAGTGTATGGCTGTTCCTCTTATCAAGAGGGTGAAAATGAGAAAAACATTCTACCCTCCATATGAATTTGTTCGATTTATTGCTGATTATGTATATTCAAGTTTTTTTTTTTGGTAGATAAACTTGGTATTTTTCCCTGAGCAACAGATAGAAGGGTGCTGGCGTATTCTTAAGAGTTATTTTTATTTTGTGAGGGTACTCTTTGGAAACTGTGAATTTACAATGGGGTTAACTTACTGGGGCCAGAAGCCAGGTGTATCTCAAGCTGAATATCCAGAGAGGTTACTGCTGATGCCTGCAGTGGGAACTTTAGGTGACATTCTATAGGTCTGTACTGTCCTATACTTGCTTTCTTAGTTTCCTTCTTTCTACTTGTAGTTTCCTCACTTTCAAGTTCCAGAATGGAAAGTGTCCGTTCAGCTTCTTAGCGCCCACAGATTTGACTGCTGTGCTTTTTGCTGTATGTGTCATATGTCACTTGACTGCTCTTGGCAGTCTTGGGTACCATTCCTGGTCATGGAGAGATGTTAGTGCTGAGAAAAAGCTGGCAGTGCTGCCTTCATTGCTGATGAATGATAGCAGCTAGATAATGATATGTAAGAATCCTTATTTAGAAATCTGGACTCTCTTACTAGGCAATGACCCCTCCCCTCCTTTTCTGGCTCTTCCTACTCTGAATGTTAATGTGATCAGTCATTCGTGCCAAAAAGTATGGGGAATCTAAAACAGTCAACTATAGAAGAACATGCTTGCACTTTCAGGATTACCTGGAGTTCACGCTTCCTACTGTTCCACGTACATAAAAGATGATATTTGTAGAGTGTACTGGGTAAACTGGAGATATTTTGGGAGTGTCTGTATAGGACTTTGTGAAAAATTCATTACGTATTTTCCCCCATTCTTTCATTGACAAATATAGTCATAATTTTCTTGATAATGCACATGTATTTTGAGTCCAGTTAAACCTTTTTGTATCAAGTATTTAAAAACAATACGCGGGCTTCCCTGGTGGCACAGTGGTTAAGAATCCACCTGCCAATGCAAGGGACACAGGTTCGAGCCCTGGTCTGGGAAGATCCCACATGCCGCAGAGCAACTAAGCCCGTGCGCCACAACTACTGAGCCCTCATGCCACAACTACTGAAGCCGACACGCCTAGAGCCCGTGCTCCGCAGCAAGAGAAGCCACCGCAATGAGAAGCCCGCGCACAGCAACGAAGAGTTGCCCCCGCTCGCTGCAACTAGAGAAGGCCCGTGTGCAGCAACGAAGACCCAATGCAGCCAAAAATAATAAATAAAATAAAATATGGGCTTCCCTGGTGGCGCAGTGGTTGGGAGTCTGCCTGCCAATGCAGGGGACACGGGTTCGAGCCCTGGTCTGGGAAGATCCCACATGCCGCGGAGCAACTAGGCCCGTGAGCCACAACTACTGAGCCTGCGCGTCTGGAGCTTGTGCTCCGCAACGGGAGGGGCCGCGAGGGTGGGAGGCCTGCGCACCGCGATGAAGAGTGGCCCCCACTTGCCGCAACTAGAGAAAGCCCTCGCGCAAGGGCGAAGACCCAACACAGCCAAAAATAAATAAATAAATAAAAAATAAAAATAAAGGAATTCCTTTAAAAAAAAATAATAAAATAAAATTTATATATATAAAAAAAACCAATACGCTTTTTTCCTCCTACTTGACTCACCAGTTCTTTAGGATTCAAATTATGACACCAAGTAAGCATCACTAATGAGCCTATTTAATCTCATTTTTTTCTGAAATTGAGCTTTTGTTTTGAATTCATATACTTAGTTACTACGTTTTCCTTTTTTTTTTTTTCTTCGTGTGGACTGTACAGTATTCAATTTAGGGCCTCAAAAATGTTACTTAAGAAAACTATTTTTAGGGGCTTCCCTGGTGGCGCAGTGGTTGACAGTCTGCCTGCCAATGCAGGGGACACGGGTTCGAGCCTTGGTCTGGGAAGATCCCACATGCCGCGGAGCAACTAGGCCCATGAGCCACAATTACTGAGCCTGCGCGTCTGGAGCCTGTGCTCCGCAACAAGAGAGGCCGCGATAGTGAGAGGCCCGCGCACCGCGATGAAGAGTGGTCCCCACTTGCCGCAACTAGAGAAAGCCCTCGCACAGAAACGAAGACCCAACACAGCCAAAAATAAATAAATTAATTAATTAAAAAAAAAAAAGAAAACTATTTTTAAAATCTAGTAACTCTCCTTTATTAATTTGCAAGGTGAAAACAGTGTCTCCTCCACCCCTCAAGTCTTCATTTGAATAGCTGCTGTATTTCCCTTTGAAACGGGGACGGGGAGTGGAGTGAATGTTCCTATCTTACGTGACTTCGTAAAGTAGAAGCCAACCAAGACTGTAGCAGCCTGGGTTTTATTAAATGCAGCATTTGGTAACGTCATTAATATGTAATTTGTCTTTAGGCAACTGTTAACATATGTAGAGGGCTTCTCTGTGAATAAAAAAGGGTATTGTTTTCACCTCAGCATTTTCAGAACATGGTCTGAGACAGTCTTTCCATCATCTTATCACTGAAACTTCACGTGCAGTTTACAAATTTAGTTGGCCTGTCCGTAATACCTTTTATTTGCTTCAGAGTATTCTCTCGCTACTTTGAATGTTTCATCTCCTGTAGTTTGTTCCCATGCCGCCCAGTCATCCAGTCTCATGGTTGTTGGTGTAGGGTTTGTATGGTGAGGACTCTCAGATTTAAATCTCCAGCCCAGAACTTTCTGACCTCTCAAGCTGTACCCATACTTCTGCTTGGATATTTACTAGGCGTCTCAAACTTAACATGTTCCAAACAGAATTCCAGTTTTCCTTCTCTTCCCCATCAGTAAATGAAGCTCTGCTCTTCCACTTGCTCAGGCCCAAATTGTGGCCCCTTCTTTGACTCTCCTCTTTGTCTCAAATCACATCCAGTCTGACAACAGATTCTGAGGGCTCTACTAGCAGAACCTGCCCACAATCTGACCTCTCCTTGCACCTGCACTACCGACACCTGGCCGGAATCCACAGTCTTGTAACCCTGCAGCAGCTGGAGGGAGTCTGTTAAAACATAACTCAGATCATCACTCCTCTGTGCCAAAACCCTACAAAAGCTTTTCTCTTATTCCAGTAGACGCAGCATGCACACCGCCCCCGCCTGCCCCCCTTCCCGCTTCACCTCTGACTTTCCTCTTTGCTGTCACTGCTTCAGCCACTTGGCCTCTTGCTGCTGTTTGGATGTGCCACAAGTGCCTCTGTCTCAGGCCTCTGTACTTGCTTTTCTCTCTGCCTGGAATACTTCCCCCCGATAACCACACAACTTGCTGCCTTACTTCCTTTAGGTCAAACCCCTTATTAGGGGTTTAGGTCAGACCCCTTATCAGTGATTACCCTAAATAAATTACCCCGCCCCGCCCCATTCCCTTTTGCCCACCTTAATTTTTTCTCCATAGCACTTACCACCAGCCAATATACTGTATATTTTCTTGTTTGTTTGTTGTCTGCTCCCTCCCCGACTATACTGTAAGCTCTCTGAGGTTAGAGATTGTGTGTATTCTGGTCACGCATGTATCTGTAGCTCCTAGGGCAGTGCTTGGCACCTAGTAGGTGCTAAATAAATATTTGCTGAATTAATGGAGGAATTGACAGCGAGTTTGCTCAGGACATTGGTGTTTATTTGATGATCAGTGGCACAACTACAGCATTTCAGTGTTGTGGTTCAGGCTGCGGGACTCCCTGTACTCCCACCCTCCCTGGTCACTTGCTAGTTCTTGGCATCTTAAACTGAATAATTCTAGTGGCTCTTTTGCTTTTCTCTTTGAATGACGTCAGGTTAACAAAGATGGCAGTGTAATACATCTGGTCAACCTAGAGAGCATCATACCCAGTTAGAATAGGTCAAAGAAAATGGCAAATTGAGTTTTGGCTTAGATTTATGCTTTTTGTCAGAGCTACTTTTCCTTTTCATCTAAGACTCAGATTCTAAGTGTTTTTAGAAGGACTGCTCTGGTGAGTTTTATGGGTTTTTTTCCCTTGATATAATTTGTACCCACGGATTAGAAGCGTATTATGAATGCTTTTGGTTTTTCATATATGTGTGAAGTGTAACTGTTAACACTGTTACTTAACAGTATAAAATCCACCCTGTCATTTCCTTTCATCAGCTGTTGAGACCTTACGTGCCATGGTTGCAAATTAACTTTGAATCTTGGATCTCTGCAGACTGAAAGAAACCCTGTCCAGCTTATCTGCTTTGGACATGTTGTGCAGAGGTAGTAAGCCTGACCAAGTATTCCTGTGTATTAAAGATTACTGTGGTCCAAGGAAGGTTCTCTTTCATTCTTAATGTTACATGAAATAAAACTTCTCCTATGTGTTTAATTAACTATGCTTTTACAACTTTTTTTTTTTTTTTAAAGATTTTTTTTTTATTGATTAATTGATTGATTGATTGATTGCTATGTTGGGTCTTCGTTTCTGTGCTAGGGCTTTCTCTAGTTGTGGCAAGTGGGGGCCACTCTTCATCACGGTGCGCGGGCCTCTCACCATCGCGGCCCCTCTTGTTGCGGAGCGCAGGCTCCAGACACGCAGGCTCAGTAATTGTGGCTCACGGGCCCAGCCGCTCTGCGGCATGTGGGATCTTCCCAGACCAGGGCTCGAACCCGTGTCCCCTGCATTAGCAGGCAGATTCTCAACCACTGCGCCACCAGGGAAGCCCGCTTTTACAACTTTAAGAGGTGGTTTTTCAGAATTGTGGAGGTAGAGCTCGTCCCTGTGAATTTTATAGCCAGATGCATTTTTTTTTTTAACTGTAGCGAAGCTTGAGGTTTTTCTTATTAGTTTGTAATGTTGCTGTTTGTGTGTGTTTGTGCTTTAACAGCTTTATTGAAATATAATTTGCATATCACATAATTTACCCATTTAAAGTGTACAATTTAATGACTTTTAATATTTTCACAGATATATGCAAGCATCACCATAATCAATTCTAGAACATTTATATCATCCCCAAATGAAACGCATAACTATAGCACCCCCCACCCCCAGGCAACCACCAATCTGCTTTCTGTCTCTATGGATTTGTCTTTTCTGGGCATTTAATATAAATGGGATCATACAGTATGTGGTCTTTTGTGACTGGCATTTTTCACGTAAGATAATGCTTCCCAGGCTTATCCATGTTGTAACATGTATCAGTATTTCATTTCTTGTTATTGTTGAATAATGTTCTATTTTATGGGTATACCATATTTTACTTATCTGTCTGCTTGAGTTTTTTTTTTTTTTACACCCCCCCCCCCCCGCCCCTTTCCCAGGCTTGGTGTCCATACATGCTTGAGTTTTATATTTATCTTTTCTGCATTTGGTTTTCTATCTGTGGCCATGCTTTGGGAGAGTGAGTTCAGGATCCCCTTTCACACCAGGGTTTTGGTCTTGTAGGCATTTGGTTTCCCTTGTTCTTGGCATTGTGGACACCAGGTTTTCTCAGTTAGTCGTGTGATAACAGAAGCATCCACTTGGCTCCAGGACCAGAGCAGGTTACCACTGAGTAACATTACCCCTGATCACCTTCAGAGCTTGCCAGGAAACATCAAGATTTTCAGAATATTTACTTCTGTTTTCCTAATTCAGCTTCACACATCTGTGTAATTACTATTTCAGATAGTGTTTTGAGTTAGTCCAATATATTTCAGAGAATGAAGAACATGCCACATTATATAGTTTTCGTAATGGTGTTAGCTTTATGGATTCCATACTGGTCAAGCATAATTTTGAATAAAGCAACACAGATTGCTTAATCCTTTGAAATCTCTGTGATAGACAAGCAGTTTTATTCGTTTAAAGCAGTGGTTCTCAACTGTGAACAACTTTGCTCCCCAGAGGCTATGTGGCAGTATTTGGAGATTTTTTTTTTAAATGTTTTATTTATTTAATTTAATTTATTTATTTTTGGCTGCATTGGGTTTTTGTTGCTGCGTGCTGCAGTGAGTGGGGGCTACGCTTCATTGCGGTGCGCAGGCTTCTCATTGCGGTGGCTTCTCGTTGCAGAGCACGGGCTCCAGGCGTGCGGGCTTCAGTAGTTGTGGCGCAAGGGCTCAGTAGTTGTGGCTCGCGGGCTCTAGAGCGCAGGCTCAGTAGTTGTGGCGCACGGGCTTAGTTGCTCCGCAGCATGTGGGATCTTCCCGGATCAGGGCTCAAAGCCGTGTTCCCTGCATTGGCAGGCGGATTCTTAACCACTGCGCCACCAGGGAAGACCTGGAGATACTTTTTTGTTGTCTCCATTGGAGCAGTGGGTTGTGCTACTAGAATCTATGTGAGTAGAGACCAGGGATAATGCACAGGACAAGCCTCCCCCCCCAACCCCCCGACCCAAATCTGGCTCAAAATGTTAATTGTGCCGCAGTTGAGAAGCCCTGGTTTAAAGTGAGCAGTGAATTTTTCTTAACTACTTAGTTGAAGAGACACAACTATAGGCAACTTGCAAGGCAAAAAAATTTCATATGTAATTGCGAAAATCTTCACATTTTAACAGTATAGAAAATCAATTGCTTGTGTCAGTGGATTTGTGTGTTCTTTAAAGAAAAGGAGGATTTTTGATTTTGGGGGGTGTGGGGGAACCTCCTTGGGCATCTCATCTTTGGGAATTCCTTACTCTTAACTCCAAATAAAAAGGTTATGTGTTGTTTGTTATTTAATTTTAATTGAGCTGTTGATTGTAACCTGGAGTTTTGCTATCCTGGGTACTTTCCCCACCTTTTGCAGGTAGTATGTTTTGTTGTTATTATGTCTTTTTGGAAGAAATTAAAGTATTTGTCAGAGTCCGCCAATCTTAGTTCTCTGTTTTTTCCCAAAGCTTCTCAAGCAGTTGAGGAAGTGCTGCTCTAAGCATTATACCCACTTGTGGTTAAGGTGCGTTCATTCTTTGCCTCCTCCTGTGTCGATACCACAGAGGCTGCTCTCTGAATTTGACTAATGGGTCCCATCTCGGTTATTTAGGTTGTCTCAATAAGACGTGTTCCAGGAATGAGTATTTAACGTTGACTCTTTAAACTGATTGAGTTTAAATATTTATTAACCCCAAATGCAGAGAATCTTTGGAGGTACATGTGTAACCATTTGCTTATAAATGGTTGGATTTGTTCAGGTGGGAGAACTTGACACCTGTTTATTTTTACGTGGGAGAACTGCTCTCAGTACCACATCCGTTTCAGATAAAGCGCTCTGACCTCTACATGGATTCCTAGATCCGCTGACCCCATGTTTCAGAGTTACCATGCATCTCTGTCAGTGATTCTCCAGCCTGTTTTGAGGTGTTCTCTGCAGCAGGTTGCTGTTTATGAGTTCTTATCCGGGAGTAACAAGTGTTAGAGTGACATTTCCCTTTCCAGAGCAAAAGTCAGTATATTTTCATTCCCAGGCTGTTGGTATGAAAGGGAACAGGAAAAGAACATTGATTTCACTGAGAAAGCAAGTCGCTCAGCTGTCGCCTGCTTCCTGGGTGCTCTGTCGCCTGCCTGGCTGCAGCTGCTTGTCTTGCAAGCGGGGCCCAGCGCGGCGGGAGCTCACTGAGGTCTTCCACTCTTGGACCGTCCCATTTTGTTCCAGAGGGAGAAGGCTAAAGCATTTATTGAGACATAATAAATGTAGAAATGGCAAAGGCAGAAGTTCTTGAGGACCTTGGTTCCTGATTTAGGCTTTCAGAGATAGTGGATTTGAAAGCAAGCTTGTTGGGAATGGCACTAACGACTCTTGTTGGAAAATATCTCATGCCAGACGGGATGAATGTTTCCCCAAATCCTACTTTCATCTTAAGAGCCTGCAGTAACATCGTTTGCTTAGCAACTGTATTGGCTAACTTGGCTTTTAAGGCTGTGTGATTGAAGGCAGTATAGCCTTGTGGTTAAGCGTATAGGCTCTGAGTCAGCGCCCTGGGTCTAACACAGAGCTGTGTGATTTGGGTCTACCGAAATACACACTGTGTGAGTTTTGGTCTACTTGCTCAGCCTCGCAGTGCTTGCTTTTGCAGGGAGACTGTACCTAGCAACAGCATCTACTGAATAGAGTTACAGTTAGGATGATCATGTGACCTGGTTTCATGTTTTTCCTGAACAATTATTAATGTTTTTGCTCTCAGATGTGTCCCAGTTTGGATGATAAATTATATTCTCACTCTCATTATAGTGAAGATTAAATGAATTAACGTGTAAAATGCTTAGCGCATGTTAAGTGCTCAGTATTAGCTGCTTTATTATTTTAGGAGCTTCCATTATCCGTTCCCCCCTCTACTTAAGCTTACTTCCTACTAGTTTTACTCTGTATCTGCCATCAAGGACAAGGATTTAATCAATCACTGTTTTTACTGAACTTCCTTGCACCTGGAATGTTTTCTCCTCCTTTTTGCTCCTCCTCATCCTGTTCATGGTTTATAAGCCAGCTCAAGCAGCCCCTCAGTTATTTACTCATGAAATATTTTCTTCCCCAAATAAAAGTCTCATCATAATACCCTCTTTTTTTTTTTTTTTTTTTTATTTATTTATGGCTGTGTTGGGTCTTCGTTTCTGTGTGAGGGCTTTCTCTAGTTGTGGCAAGTGGGGGCCACTCTTCATCACGGTGCGCAGGCCTCATTATCGTGGCCTCTCTTGTTGCGGAGCACAGGCTCCAGACGCGCAGGCTCAGCAATTGTGGCTCACGGGCCCAGCCGCTCCGTGGCATGTGGGATCTTCCCAGACCAGGGCTCGAACCCGTGTCCCCTGCATTGGCAGGCAGATTCTCAACCACTGGGCCACCAGGGAAGCCCCCATAATACCCTCTTGATTGATCCAGCTTATGTGTGAGAGGGAGGGCAGGGAAAAGTAATTTATTGCTCGTCTGTATGTGCCAGGCAGTGAGTTAGGATCTGAGAATACAACACGGGGCAAAAAGAGTCAGGGTCAACCCCTCACGGAGCTTCTAGCTTAGAGGTGGAGACAGATGTTAATCAAATCACACAAATAAATGTGAAGTTACGATTGTAGAGAGCATTACAAAGGGATTTAACCTAGTCCTTTTGGACAAGCAAGGACATCTTGAGGAAGTTCCTGTTGAGCTGTGACTGGAAGGAAGAATAGGAGATACCTAGGCCAGGAGAGGAGATGAGCATCACAACGGAAGGGAAAACACGAGCTCAGTCTTACTCCAGGTGGGAGGGCGTGTGTTCAAGGGACAGAGGGAAGGGCAGTGTAGTTGGGCACAGAGTGTGGGAGGGAGTCGGGGGATGAGGCCAGATGGAAAGATAAGGGCGTTGTAGATCATGGTTAGGATTTGGGTTTTTAGTTAACAGAAGTGACAGGTCACTGAGTATTTTAAGGTAAGGATTGACATAATCACATTAGCCTTTTGAAAGGAGAGCCCTGGCTGCAGTCTATAAAGAGAATTATGAGGATTCAGAGGAGTGGATTTGGAGAGAAGGCAATTGAAGTGGTCCAGGAAAGCCACACTAGTAGCTTTTAACTAAGGTTGTGGTGGTGGACGTGTTCTCAAGTAGGTGTGTTTGAGAGAAATTTATAAGGTAATGGTGACATGGTTTGTTGATGATGGGATGAAAGAGAGGAGGCGCTAAACTTAGGTGTCCAGTTTGCATAACAGGATGGGCAGCGGCACCAGTCACGAGACAGGCCATCTGGGGCCAGGGTGTGCCCTTGTTTTGATATGTTGAGGTACCTTTGAGACATCCAAGAGGAGACTTCAGGTGGGGGCAGTTTTCAGAGGCGTCTGGCTCTGCAGGAGAAGTTTGGTAGACACGTGCATTTGTGGATCGCCTGTGTGGACGTGGTTCCTGGGGCCTGACGGACACATGGGAGATCGACGAGGATGAGGAAGGATGGCTCCGGATAGTGCCTGAAGAGCTCCCCCATTAGCTGGTCCAGTACTAGAGGTGGAGGAACAGTTAAATAGACCCAGGAGATGACAGTGCCAGGAAGGCCAAAGGAAAAGAGCCTTTCCAGAAGGAGGGTGTGTGGTCAGCCCTGTCAGAGGGTGCTGAATGGTCAAATGACAATGAGGACAAAACCTCTAGTGGATTTGATACAGAGAGGAAATTGTGTCAGTAGGAGTTGTTCTAGTGAATATTATACTATAGTCATGGTCCTTGTTGGTTAGTGGAGGAGTTACACAAGTTAACAACAGATACCAGTAGTGGGATCAATGAGGGCCACTTTACAGGCAGGATGGGGAATAGTGAGGGGCTGGACTTTGGGTGGGTCTGGGAGCCTTCCTGGAGTTGGACAGCAGAAATGCCTCAGGGCCCTAAGGGTAAGTAGAGGTTAGCCCGACAAAGGGGAGGGGACAGCTGGACACACAGGAAGGGTGGAGGTGGGGCTGGAGTGGTGAAGGGGCAGTCAGGACAGGAAGGTCTCTGTAATCTTTGAAAAGGATTGGTGGACAATGAATTGTACTGTACGTGGTGAATTGTATGGTGTGTGAATTATATCTCAAGCTGTAAAAAAAAAAAAAAAAGTGGTGGAGGGTCAGATGCTTAACTGGCTGTGTTAGAGGATGAATTGGAAGGAAAGCAAAAACAAAATTTTATAGTCACAGAGACCAGTTAGAAGGCAGTTGTGTTAATCTGTGTGAAAGATGATGATGGCTTGAAATAGGCACTTTCTGCTTGAGTTGGAGCAGTGGACAAATTATAGAGTTATTCAGGAGGTGATTGGTAGACCCTGAGAGCTGAGCAAAATGCCTAGTGTGTGATTGGTATTTGACAAACGTAAGCATTCCTTGCTGTGGTTGAATGAGGAAGAATTCATTGGACTTCACTAACTGCATTTGGTGTTAGAGTCAAGCGTCCTACAGAATCTGGCTTGAGCAACTGAAATGAACAGAACTCAGGGATTGGGAACTCAGGAGGGAGGAGCAAGTTTTCATTAATAAGTGGGTTTTACACGATCCAAGAGGAGATATTTTAAAATTTTTACTTCATTTGTAGTCAGTTTTCCATGATTTATTTCTTACTCGTGTAATAGGATTCCCCCTCCTCCCTAGTAGGTAATAAATTCTTGAGGGTAAGGATGATGTTTGGCTACGTTTATATCTTGCATAGCACAATACACTATTGGGCATTACCCGCTGTAGCAGATAATGTAGTCATGACTGATCTAAGTATATATTATTGATAGTTTACATTTATAAAGCACTTTGCAATCTATAAGTGCATTTACATGTATACATATACTTAGTTCTCACAGCAGCTCTGTGAGGTAGCTAGTTATTGTCCCTGTTTTACAGCATTGAAACTGACTCACAGAGGTAGAGTGATCTGCCTAAGGCACTAGCCCTGGCAGTGCCAAGAACTTGGATCTTGGCTTCTGAGCCCAGTCTTCTTGCAGTTCTATCAAGGGCCCAAACCTCCTGGGACTGCTTAAATAGTGACAAGAAATGGTGGCCTTAAATGAGGTGTGGACCCTGAGCATGACCGAAATTTTAGTACTTTATCCAAATCAGTTCTGTTAAGTAGTGTAAGGTGTTTGTAGGTGGTTGTTGGCTTCACTTTGAAGAGGCAGACAGTGTTTGTGTAGAGGGTTAAGTAACCTGAAGTAATAAAGAATAGTTCTGTATCCTTGACTCTGTTAAATGCCTTTGACCCTGATTAGATCACAATGAAACGAAGCTAGCCTACCAAATTTTATCAAGATAAAACGAATGAAGTGCAATCTGATGACTCTGGAAACTAGTGAGAGGACTATACGTTCGGTTTTTAAAAAATCAGTCCTCTTCCGCGTGTCACTCCAGCCCCTCTGGCCTCCCGTGTCTTGAATGTAACTGAATCACTGCTGCCTCTGGACATTTGCACCTACTTTCCCCTCTGCTGGAATGGTCTCAGTGTTTCCTCTGTACTCACTCTTACTTGGGACAAAGCCACCTCAGTGAGGCCTTCCCTGACCATCATTTAAAATTGCAATCCTCTTATACTCCCTTGTCCCCATTGGACTCCCCATGTAAGATCTTTTAATATAGTGTGTGTGTGTGTGTGTGTGTGTGTGTGTGTGTGTGTGTGTATCTTTCTCCACTTCCTGGAACATCAGTTCCACAAGAGCAGGGATGTTTGTATGTGGTTCTCTGCTGTTTTCCCCATACCTAGGGCAGTAACTAGCACACCGCACATTTTGGGCGTTCAGTAGACGTTTGTTCGATGAATAGATGAAGATTGTTTTGAATCTGAAATGTTTTAGATTCGATTATTCCTTTAATTAATTATTAAAGTATCTTTTGCCGTGTTTCCTGTTTAACTGGGTTGAGTAGTGGATTGACAAGATATTTTCAATATTCTTGTCTGTCTTACTGGAGAAAAGTACCTCTTGTTTTGGGGGGAGAGGTTAAAGTGAGTGTGTTTCCTAAAACTGTCTGCAAATTATCAGCAAGGATACATGTAGGAAAGGTTGGCACCTGTGAAGATACAGATTATAACCTGAGCAGCAGGTTGGAATCAGGTCAGATGGGGTTCACCTTTGGGAGACCTGCTTTAGACTCACTGGCAGATGATCTCTTCTTAGTTCTTCTTCTGTAGCCTGAAAAGTGGGAGTGGTGACTTCTGTCTGGTTCACATCACTGAGTTGTAGACAGAGAGAATCTAATGAGATCATGGCAGGGACCTGCTTTGTAAACCCCTTGCTCTTATAAAGATGCTGTTGTATTGTCTACTGTGTAGATCATTTCTAGCGTACTGAAGCGACAGCCACCCTTCTCGGTGCCATCTGGTTCCTCTCTGGGTCCCTTTCCTCAAATGTTGTATTATTGTTGCATGTTGGTCGTTTTATAATGAGGCTCAAAAAATTATGATTAGTGTGGGAAGTACAGAGGAAAAGAATATATCCCCACGGAGCTTTATTTTATAGCCAAATGTAAATGGTAGTTGGATTAACTTTTGCTTTGGATTATCAATATTCTTGGTTATCTGAAGGTTGGATACACGCACACACACACACACACACGCACACACACACGTAGAGGATTTCATTTTGTGGATGCTTTCTCTGTTGATTATTGAATTTTTCTTGCTAACTCTTGGCAGAAACAACTCAAATTTTTTTGTAAATAGAAATACAGTATATGATTTTGTAGGGTGTAATGTTGAATGTACAATTTGGCCTTACTGTTTTTTTTCTTTTAAGTGCTGAAATAATATTTTTACATAATTTTCTGGAGCAGTTATCTTGTTAACCCTAGGGAAAATGAGTTTTTTTCTTGAACTTATCTGAAGTATGTCTGTCCTGAACTGCATCTGAGAGGCTTTCAGCCTAAGCTTTTTGTTCTTTTTAGATTCCCAGGGGGCCTTGGTATGTTTTCAGTGTCAAAGAGGAATGTTTTAACAACTGTATTAGCTGATGGTTTTCTTTCTTGTATGATTGGCTTGTTCAGGCTCTAAACTTAAGCCAGATGGAGAAAGTAATATGTCTCTTTGTGTATTTTCAATTGCTAACACTAGTGGCCTACAGGGACTTGGGAGTTTATTACTGTCTGTTTAGCAGATGATTCATCGAAGCAGAACTTTTGCAGGCACTAGAATAATTTTTCATTTTCTGGAAATATGTTTAGAAAATTGAAATCCTATCTGAAAGTGCATTTCCTGTGTAAAAGGAAGCAATTTAGGTTTGTGCTACGTGCTTTCATCCTTCTGACTTTGCTTATAGATTGTTGGCATTATTGCTCCTTCATTGTTCTCTCACCCAAAAGTTGTTGTTAACATTTTTTAAATTTTCCTGAATGCCTAAGGATATTCGAAGTGCTTATGTGGAGGTCTTTTCTGGTATCAAGTTTGACCTAAGAGCTTTGGAGAGAGTATGTGATAATTTTTATGGTTTTGGCATGACCAAAGAGAATTTTCTCTGCGTCTGAGGCATGTAATTACAAACTGACTTGTTTGTTGTTGTCTGAGTAAAGAGGACCAATTTTTCGTTTCTTTGCATGTGTTGTTTCCTATCTGGCCCATGTAGCATGAGAAAGAGATGGTTCTCCTATTGATCAGTTGTCTCCTCTTTTTGCATTAGAGCATTGCGGGCAAGGACCACGAGGTGTTCCCTCATGGTGTCTTTAGTTCTGAACCCCTGGCACATAGATAATGTTTGGTACAGATTGTTGAAAAAATGAGATATTGGGAAGGATGATAAAAGATTGCAAAAGATAAATTACTGGTTATTATGACTGTTCCAAAACTGACATGTAAATAAAATAAAAATTTTATTTAAAATTTTTTATAAGAATTGGGTTGGAGCTTGGGGTTTACGCTTCTCGTTATACATTCTTAAAACCTTCAGACTTTCCTTTTGGGGTTTAGTTCTGGGGAGAAATTTATTAGGGAAACCATTAACAGTGGAAATTTGGAAGAATGTATAAACCACCTAATATTCCCTAAAGATGAAAGGTTGTTTTTGGAAGCTGTTATATTTCCTTAAGACAGAGATAATACATCTTTCGAGAAACCATTTTTCCTGGAAAATAATTAGAATAGTAAGTAGAGTTGGAAGATGTAAAAAATTGTAATTGAAGGCAAAGGAATCTTGCTTTGAGGTTGTCACTTTTATTTGAGTCAGCTCTTATGTTTATTCTTGAGAGGAGCTCTGGAAATTTGGAGAAGTGGCTAGAAAGAGTCTTCAGAAGATAATGCACTGTGAGACATCCTGAGACATTTTCCAAGGCTATCCAAATTACTTTTTATTTTGCAGGTGGAAATAATTTTAACTACAGGTTCTTTCCCTTTTAAATTAATGTTACGGGTTATGAAGCCCCTTTTTGTATACTTGTACCCATTATATGTTTACTAGGGTACACTTTACTTTTTCCTTTAAAAGTTAGAGAGAACAATTTGTATACAGAAAGCATAGTTTACCCTTACGCATTCAGACATTTTTCATTATTGGTGTGATCGAAAATCCCAAACCATATGCTAATTGAGGCCAAAAACTGTTTATATTTAAATTTGATATCACTTGTCCTACCTTTTTTCCTATTGCCGGTGAGAAGTTTTAGTTGCTAAAGCATGAGTAAGTGAGTCATTTAACAGAACGTTATTTTAGGAAGGAAATATGAGAAAATGTTAAAGGAAAATCAATTTCGCTCTCTCTTTCCTCTCCTAGCATTTTTGAAACGTTGGGGTTGTTGGAGTGGTCGGATTTTCCCTGGAATTGAGTGAGAAATTCAGAAGACTGAAGCCCAGGCTTACTGTCTACCTTTCACGGAGGCCCAGCCGTGAGAGGACAGAAGAAGGCACGTGGCGAATCATGACAGCTGATAAAGACAAAGACAAAGAGAAAGAGAAGGACCGGGACCGAGATCGGGACCGAGAGAGAGAGAAGAGAGACAAGGCGAGAGAGAGTGAGAATTCAAGGCCACGCAGGAGCTGTACCTTGGAAGGAGGAGCCAAAAATTACGCTGAGAGCGATCACAGCGAAGATGAGGACAATGACAACAATAGTGCCACCACGGAGGAGTCCACGAAGAAGAGCAAGAAGAAGCCCCCGAAAAAGAAATCTCGTTACGAAAGGACAGACACTGGGGAGATAACGTCTTACATCACGGAGGACGATGTCGTCTACAGACCAGGAGGTGAGGCGCCTTTGGGTCTTTACAGTGTTTGTGGTAGAGAAACAATGTCAGCACGTGGATACAGGCAGGCGTGGAACCCAGAAGAGTGGGTAGTGGTTTGGGGCAGGAAAACTCCAGGTAGTAAACAGCTGCCAGCTTCGGTCAGCCGGGCCTGCTCGTCCTTCACTGTGCCCGCCTGTGCTCGCCTCCTGTCCCGGCCGGGGTGCCCATCGTTCTTTCCTTGTCTCCTCCTACTGCTCTTTCTCGCTCTTCACCACCTGCCCAGTAGCTTTCCTCTTTCCACTTCCTCCTTGCCTTTTGTCTTCAACACAGATTAGGCTGTGTCGAGACCCTGCAGAATGGAGTACACAGTGGGACAAGTAAACCTTAAAATTCTTGGGAACAGGACATTTTACGTTGGCTACAGGAGTGACCAGAAACTGGAAGGCGTTTTTAATGGCCTTCAGACTAAGGTTTATTCCTCCTGATGACCTCCTTTTCCAAAGTATTGATCTTCAGGGTCTCTAATCAGTGATAATAGATGAAGCCAACTAGCCTGCTCTGTTTTCCAGGAAAGGTACTGTGTTCACTCAGTATATTGAGGTTATTATAGCAGTTGTTCAGAGAGAGAGACAGACAGACAGACCCAGCTTTCAGATGAGATTCAGGGAAAGAAGTGATTCGGAACCTTTTGAACACCAGCAGAGCCTTCCTTTTCCATATGACGTATTGTGTGTATTAAGGTCCTTTTCTTACAGAAGTCAGTAAAACTAGCTAAAATCATTTTGTTTGAATTACTTACAGTGCTGAGGAATGATGTGAATTTCATGAGATGTAATTAACAGATGAAAAGCCTCTCAGCTTGATATTTTTCCAGGAACAGGAGATTAAAGAGATTATATCATTAACCTGGTACAGTTGTTTTGCTGAGGAGTACTGTAACTGTGCTCAACTTCACATGAAGTATCGGATTTTTTCCTCACAAAGGAATTAGTTTTGAATGTCAAAAAATAATCAATATTAGAAATTACACAGATAAGCTTGTATTCGCAACTATGTTTTGGTTAATGATTAACTGAGAAGATATTTTTGCGATATAAAATTATCAAAGTTGAGGTTTGGGGGAAGTTGGAGCTCTGCTATAGAGATTTGGTGATGTGTGGGTTACAGTACTATCAGGATCTTTGATTCAGACTTAGATGTCGGATAGTCAGATTTTCTTAGCCACTGAAGACTTACCACAGATTGCTTGCTATGAACCTGTGTAGTTCTAGATCATGAGAAAGGAACAGAATAGGTTAACTCCTTTAGATATAGATTACAAGATGATAACTTAAAAATAAGGAAAGATCTTATTTGTTAGCCTTTTCTCTTGATACATAACAATTCAGTGTGGTACCTATACTATGATCTTTTGGATCACTGTCAAAAGTCTGGCTGCCTTGTGCAGTACTAAATGCCAGCCTTTCTCAGTGGAATGTTACTACTGTGTCAGTGGGGATGCTTCCTCAAAATATGTGTAGTCAGAACATGTGGGAAATGCTGCACGTACTGTCCCTCATGTGAGAGAGTCATAATTAATGACTCTGAGAAGTCCTGCAGTGAAGGAAACCTCTTTAGCGTTGAGAAAAAAAAAATCTGCCGTTTTTCCCATATATGGGCCTGTGGCATCCTGTTTCTGCTGAGTATCTCCCTAAGAAAAACCATTTTTGAGAAAACTGGTTTGAGAACTGTTGCCCATTCATACTGCATATTCTACAGGATGAAAGGAAATCCTTCCTGCTTGGTGTTTAGAAGACTCTGTGGGGGAAGGTTGCTAATGGCTTATTTTCAAAACAGCAGGTTCTTGTTTTTGGGAAGAACTGTGTACTCAGGGAGGCAGACATTGTTTCAGTAAATCTGAGGACCTTTGTGAAATGTGAAAAAGATACAGCCTCTCTGGAAGCTAAATATGTTATAAGGGATGTATGACAACCAAAAATGGCTATGAAAGTTTTCTTTGGCGCTCAGAGCATAACTACTTCCTGGGAGGTGCCCCTTGTGCTTGGGTGGCTGACAGCTGAGGCCTGGGCTTTGCATCCTGCCTGGTCCTGCCAGTCTGTAAGAGTAAGTAGGAGTAAGAGTCTTACTCTTTGGTAAGGAGACTGTTTCTGACCACCTCAGTGGTTTCATTTCTTTTGCGGTTATGCATTCGAAGCTAAATGACTTCTCCAAATAGCTTCTTTCTCAATGGAGGCTTTTAAGATAGTGCCTATTCTTTAGGTTTGTCTAAACTGAAGAATCAGAAGTAGGGTACTGTGGTCAGAATCCCAGCTGGGACTTGATTCTTTTCTTTCCTTCGTCTTTCTTTTTGGTCTTTCTCTTTCTTGGTGCAAAGTACTACAGTAACATCTTCTGTTAGTGATGAAAAACCATTATCCTCACCCAGTTGCAGAGATTCTCTGTGGTTAGTTGTATCTTAAGTGTTTCAGTAGGGACTTTATGGGGCATCATAAGGGATTTCTTCAGTGTATTATTATTCTCATTTGTTTCTTTAGGATGTAGATCACAAATTAATTTTTTTCTTTTTCCTTTTCTGAGTTGGTTTTAATACTCAAATTAAGTATAAATTATAAATACCCCCCAAAATGTCATTAAGAATGAGCCTAGCAGTGAGTGATACCGTGAGGATAAAAATAGACTATTATATAACTATACTTCCTTGTCCTAGGGGGACAGGCCTATGTTCAGATTATTTGGTCTGAGAAGAATGAGGTTTTACTGAGAAATCGGGTATTTAGAATTTGTCACTAGCTAAGGTTTAGCCTCATGCCTAGTTACAACCAGTTCTCTTTTGTTCCTGCTCATCATCTCTGGAGTTACCTTTATTTTGCCCTTAGAAGCTCAGCATAATGGACTTTTAGTTGCAGTGCCCATGTTACCTCCTGCCTCGGGGTCTTTGCACCCGCTGTTGCCTCAGGTTAGTGACCCCCACCCCCATCCCCAACACACACACAGACATACTTACTTAACTGCTATCCTTTCTTCATTTCTCCCATTCCAGTGTCATTGCCTTTCCCCTCCCACGTTTTCCAGATTTCCTTAATAGATACTGTCCTGGCATTATGTATCTTTTCTTCTAGCACTTACAACAGTAATAATTTTCTATTTATTTCTGTTACTATTTTAGGATTAATAGCTGTCTCTCTCTTCCATAAAGGCAGCAACTCTGTTTTTGCTTATCACTGAATTCCTGGAATCTACAACAGTGTATACATAGTGTGTATTCCATAATATTTGTGTGCATGCGTTTGTTTGTTAGTTTTGTTTTTGGCCTCGCCGCTTGGCTTGCGGGATCTTAGTTCCCCGACCAGGGATTGAACCCGGGCCCATGGCAGTGAAAGCGCCAAGTCCTAACCACTGGACCACCAGGGAACTCCCAGTATTTGTTGAATAAATAAGTTTCTGAAAATTTTTTTCAAAAATATATTGACTGATAAATGATGTCAAAGTTAGAATAATGCTTCTGGAAGTCCATCTTGAATCATTTATTTCCCAATGGATGATTTAACAGACTTGTTATAAAATAAAAACCAAAACAAAAACCTTGTGGAGCTCTGTTTATATCTTGCATCTGTGTCTAATCTGACTTCTTTGTTGTCTATCAACCGTTACTCTACTTTTGAGATGACTGTCACGGTAACAAATTGATTCATTACACAGCTGTGTGCAGCCAGATTTCCCTTATGGGCCTCTTTAGCATAGAGTATTGATTTCTAAAGTTTGCTGTGGGTGGCATATAAATTTTTCTGCTTTTTTCTTCTTTTCCCTAGCTTTATTGAGATATAATTGACACATGACATTAAACTTAAGATGTATAACATAGTTATTTTATATATGTATATAATACAAAATGATTATACCACAATGAGGTTAATTAATACATCCATTACGACCCATAATTACAGTTTTGTGTGTGTGTGTGAGTGTGCGTGGTGTGAACTTTTAAAATCTATTCTCTTAGCAACTTTCAAATATACACGGCGGTATTCTTGACTATAATCACCGTGCTGTACATTACATCCCCAGCACTTATTCATCTTATAATTGGAAGTTTGTACCCTTTGACTGCCTTCACCCATTTCCCTTACCCCTATCCCCCACCTCCACACCTGTGGCAACCACTAATCTGTTCTCTGTTTCTGAGTTTGGTTTTCTTAGATCCCACATCTAAGTGAGATCATACAGTATTTCTCTGTCTGACTTTTTCACTTAGCATGATACCCTCAGGGTTCATCCATGTTGTTGCAAACGGCAGGATTTCCTTCTTTTTTTTTAGTGGCTGAATAATGTTCTGTTGTATACCTGTGCATTTTCTTTATTCCTTCATCCATCAGTGGACCCTTAGATTGCTTCTGGGTCTTGGCTATTGTAAATAATGCTACAGTGAACCTAGGGGTGCAGATATCTCTTCCAGATAGCGATTTTATTTCCTTCAGATATATACCCAGAGGTGGAATTGCTGGATCAAATGGTAGTCATATTTTTAATTTTTGGAGAAACTCCCATGCTGCTTTCCAATTTACATTCCCACCAATAGGATATTCACTATTTTCAGTTAGATACTGTGATTCCTTTATTCTTGATCAGGTAAAAGAGTCAAAAAATTAAATTCAAATCATTGGGAGATATTATTTCATTTTGGCAGGTCACTTTTGCTTGCTATTTCGATAAGGAAAGTGTTCTTTAAAATGTGCATATTAAGCTGGTTCTCTGTTTTTTGTATTCTGTCATTTCAGCTGATAATTTTTGATTCTCCCATTTACCCTAGACATATTCGTAGAATAAAAGAAATCTCCATCACATACAAGAGAGGAGGAAAAAAATCCAAGACTCAGAATTTTCAAGTTTGTTATATCTCTGGTTCTTCTGCTTTCATAAACAAAGAGTGAAATTTTTCATGAAGATAAACTTTACTTATAAAAGACTAAGAACTTTTAAGTTTGTGGTTTATGAAATCTTAGGTGAAGTAAAACATTTCCCCCTTTTATTTGCAAATTTTCCTTATTGTTTGGAACTGGGGGCTTGAACTGATAAGGGAAAGGACCTAGAAACTAGAATTGATTTTATATTGAACATTGAGATGTTAATTCCTTTTGATGGAAATGGAATCTAAGCTGGAAAAATCTAAACAAAATGAAACCTGGGGATCTAGTTTGAATTAAAATTACACACACACACCCCATGGACTATTGAAGTTAAAAGGAGACTGTTAATCAAAGCATAATATTGAGTGGACACAAAAGAGTATAATACTGTATGATTCCTTTTATATAAAGTTAAAAAACAGGTAAAACTATTCTTTGGTGTTTTGAAGTCAGGATAGCAGTTACACTGATGGGACACTGGTGTCTGGAACAGAGCTTGAAGGGGACTTTCGGGTCTGGTCACGTTCTGTTTTGTGGTGATAGTGCTGGTTACATGGATTTGTTCACTTTGTGAGAATTTATCATGCTTTGCACTTTGCTGTATGTGTGTTATACTTCAATGAAAAATTTACTTAAAAAGAAAAAGGAAAGTTAAAACGTGAAACTTTAAAAACTGTATAGTCTCCCTTTGGTTCAAGTTTCTATTTAAGGAGGGAAGGGAGTTACCAGCATTTTAACAAATGGTCTGTCCTAACATTTAGCTGCTGATTCTTCACTGAGGGGTTGGTCTTTGACCAGTTAAGAGGCTGAATTTGGTTTCAGAGTCTTGATTTTCTGAATAATTGAAAGCTTATCTACTGCAATCACACAGATAAACATTTCCTTTCTAAAATAAAGGTGAACAAAACTCTGGCTTTTGGTGTTCCAGGACATACATTTTAGGAGAAAATAAAAGCTCATTTGATCTGCAGCTTTCTATCCATGTCTTTTATATGTAGAAGAATTTTAGGTAGAAGTGACATGAAAGTGAAGGTGTCTTCTTGAGGCATTCTTATTTGGGAGGGGGCATGAGTTTTTCTGATGACTGTGAGAATATTTTTTGTGTAACAAGAAACATGAGTTCTGGCATAAAGGAACCTTTAGGGATGATAGTGGTTCGACTTGTCTACAAGTTCGTTTGCACTTCATAAACCTAATATTAACCTCCTTAGAGCCTTTCCGTGGATCCCATTTGCTAGTAGGACAAAGTCCAAAATCTTCACGTGGCACACCAGACTGGGATATGATTGCCTGTCCCACAGTCATCTTCAGATTTTCTTTAATCTGGGAAGAAGCACAGTGAGGCAGTGCATGAGTTTGCAAGGGCTGTCATAATAAAGTACCACAGACTGAGTAGCTTAAACAACAGAAATCCGTTGTCTCACAGTTTTGTAGGCTACAAGCTCGAGATCAAGGCCTCGGTAGGGTCATGCTCCTGCTGAAGGTGCAAGGGAAGAATCTGTCTATTCCAGGCCTCTCCTAGCTTCTGATAGTTCCTGGACTTGTGCTAGCATAACTGCAGACTTCACATGGCATTCTCTTTGTGTGCCTGTTTTTGTGTCTCACCAAATTTCTCCTTTTTATACAGACATCAGTCATTGGAGTAGGGCCCTACCTCATTCTAACTAGTTACGTCTGCAGTGATTGGTTTTCCAAGGAAGGACACATTTTGAGGCACTGAGGGTTAGGACTTGAATGTATGAATTTTGGGGAGATGCAGTTCAACCCGTAACAGGCAGGAAGAGCTTTGTTGCTACGTGGACTCAGGTTTGAGTGACCCAAGGTTTAATGACCACTTCAGCTCTCTTAGTTGTGTGTCCTTGGAATAGTTGTGAAAATGTATTTCTTACTTTTAATCACTATAATGTGTACTTTTAGTTGTGGATTGCATTAATTTTTATTTTTTCTGTTTTGAAATTTTATTTCAACTTTTCCCAAGCCTCAAGAAATGATTGCCTTTTAAGTGTTTATTAGGAAATTATTCAAATTCTAAATATATGTAAAAGAAAAAATTTTAGCACATAAAAAGTTACTACTTTATGAGGGTAGAAGAAACAAGAGGAACTTCTAAAATTATTCTAACCAAAAGAATGGAAGGTGGTAGAGTTTTGAGACTAAGTTAACCATATCTTTTTCTATTTCATAAGGAAAGTGTCCTTAAGTACAGTGAGACATGTCCTCTAGACGCTTGCCAGAGCGCCTGGGGTTGGCCACAGGTGGGCGTCCCATGAGAGTTGGTTAGAAATGCACAGTCTCAGGTTCCACCTCAGACCTACTGAGTCAGAATTTTTGTTTTCAAAAGGTAATTTAAATACACATTAAAATTTTAGAATCACTAATGTAGACCAGCGCTTCCCGGTCTTTTTCAAGTTAACGCACAAATATAAAATGAGCACATTGCCTTGAGGGTTGAGAGGACCAGCATCCCAGCATACCTGTCACTTATTTACAGCAGAGTGGAATTTAGGCAGATCCAAAAAAGGGAGAAAAGGAAGATACTCTTTCATGGCTAGAGTTGCTGCGTGTGTGTGTGTGTGTGTGTGTGTGTGTGTGTGTGTGTGTGTTTTAATTTTATTTATTTATTTATTTATTTATTTATTTATTTATTTATGGCTGTGTTGGGTCTTTGTTGCTGTGCGCGGGCTTTCTCTAGTTGCGGCGAGCGGGGGCTACTCTCGGTTGCGGTGCTCAGGCTTCTCATTGCGGTGGCTTCTCTTGTTGCAGAGCACGGGCTCTAGAGCACAGGCTCAGTCGTGGCACATGGGCCTAGTTGCTCCGCAGCATGTGGGATCTTCCCGGACCAGGGCTCGAACCCGTGTCCCCTGTGTTGGCAGGCGGATTCTTAACCCCTGCGCCACCAGGGAATCCCCCATGGCTTGAGATTTTGATGTAAAATGCAGCATATGTAGTTCAGGAGGAATAGAGGTGGCTGTAGAATTAAATTGTGACCAGTCAACTGGGAAAGATTTGGATCTTCTAAAGTGCCTGATTGCAAAAGGAACTGTGAACTTGGGTGCAAATAGACAGATGTGAGGGAGAGAGGGAGCTGTAATCATGGATAACTAACCGTTTTTAAAAACACCTGCTCGTTTCCAGTACTGGGCTTGCTTTACACGTGTTGTTTCTAGTCCCCAAAGTCTCTACACAAATCAGTCATTGTTTCCCTGTAGTACATATGGGGACAGAGAGGCCACACAGCTAGTTTGTAAGACCGCACAGGCCTGGGAGAATTGGTTAAAGCCAAGAATGGATGGACATTTGCAAAAACTACCGAAGATAATAAAAATAATAAACACACTTACGGTGAAAGATAAAGAAGGGATAGGCTCATTTCTTAGAAAATGCAAATGAAATAATTACTTGGCTCTTCTTCTTTCTCCTACTCCTAGTTACATCTTGCCTGCTTCTGAAAATTGTTTCTCTCTCACTTGCTAGACACATATAAAGAATTGTTAAAAAGGTAAATGCATAACAGTTACGGGAAGTATGCTGAGTGGGGTGAGGTAAATATTCTGTTGTAGAATATTTAGGCTACTGTTGAAACCTTACCCCAGCAACTGAAAGGGAGATACATGGTTTATGTGACTAATAAATGTGAGCATATTGTATTCATTCAAGTTTTTTTAATGCAAGCTGGGGAACATTGGCCACAGCACACACAAAAATAATTTGTTGGTAGAATAACACACAGAATGGGTGGAAACCTGCCTGATCAAGGGAAGTTCCGATTCTGGGTCAGCAGAAACTACTGACCATTCCATCTGGGTGCTACCACTGGAATAGGCGTCCTTCAGCATTTTCCTGTCTTGCTGTCACTCAGCTCCAGTCACAGTCTCAGAAGAGTAAATTTGGTTGGTGAAGCTTGAATTGCATGTCTGTGTCTTGTATCAAAAAAGACAGATCTTGATTTATTGCTCCCCCTAAAACTGCACATGGTGGAGCTACAGTAATTCCCCTCAGTGGAATTCGGGAGCTGTTTGGTGGGGGAAGTAGATGAGAGATGGCCAGGAGAACGGCATGTGTTCCCTGTGTACCACTTTATCAGGAGACTCTCACTGTGTCACCAGATTCAAGGAGAACTTCTAACGACATATGGATATTTATAAATAGTTTGTTTTGCTATGCATGTGCTAGGTAAATAGAGGAACGATGTCAGTGGAACGTGTGACTTGTGCTGGTTCATATGCAGCTTTTCTAGGCAAGAGGTGTGTGAATTGAGGAAGTGGAATTATAGTGTGCAATTATATGGTATAATATAGGCTTATAGTTTAGCAGAAAAGGAAAAAGTAGATGAGAATTTAAACCTTCAATTTGGCTGTTGCACCAACGAGAGCCCTTTCATCTCTCTTTAAAGTGACATGAAAACATGAGCACCTGTCCTGGGGCTCCTTATCCAGAGAGGTGCACCCCACCTTACGTGCCTGCTGTTGCTCGCCTTTACAGAAGCCCCGTGTTAATCTGCACTGTTTCGGTACCTTCGAGGCAGCATCTGCTGTTTTTATGTATTTTAAATATTCCCTAAGGCAGCCTTCAGCACCTCTGTATGCCTGCTTGGGCTAGGCTGTGTTATTTCTTGAGGTTATACTTACTGGTTTAAAAAAAAAAAGGCGGGGGGGGACTTTCCTAGTGGCGCAGTGGTTAAGCATCCACCTGCCAACGCAGGGGACATGGGTTTGAGCCCTGGTCCGGGAAGATGCCACATGCCGCAGAGCAACTAAGCCCGTGCACCACAACTACTGAGCCTGTGCTCTAGAGCCCGCATGCCACAACTACTGAAGCCTGCACACCTAGAGCCCGTGCTCCACAGCAAGAGAAGCCACCGCAATGAGAAGCCCGCGCACCGCAACCGAGAGTAGCCCCTGCTCACCGCAACCAGAGAAGGCCCACACAGAAACGAAGACCCAACGCAGCCAAATAAATAGATAAATAAATTTATATTAAAAAAAACCCGGTAATCTGATTTTAGAGTTGCAGTAGTTTTAGGTAAGCTACCCCTTACCCTGTATTTTATTTTTAGTAAACATTTTTTGCATAACATGAGGTTTTCCCAACAACATATATATTGTGTTACAGCAGAAGTGTCTACATGAGAAACAGTGAGCCACAATGTATTCTTAACCTATATATTCCAAAAGAAACAGAAATGTTCTATATGTGGCCATTTGAAAATCACCCTTGATAATGGCAGGTATATGTTATGGATAAATAGTAATCCTTTGAAGGCATTTTTATGAACAATTAATCCTCAAACTCAGAGATCTAGCTTTCTGGTAATCTATTCACCTGTTTCCTGGATCCCACTTTTAGCCTGCATCCAGAAATCCTCTGGACACCCCGCAGCCCCCAAGGACCTCTGATCTGTGGTCTCACCCCTTCTCACAGTCCCTTTACCCCTTGACGTTTCACGCCGGGTTTCAGTGCCGCCATTCCCATTTCTCTTGTGTCTTTTCCTTGCTGTTCCACTCCAGAAGGACAGGGATCTTTTTCCTTTTAGCTCACTGATGTACCCCAGTTACCTAGAAAAGTGTCTAGGACATTCTAGGCACTTTGTTATTTTTTCCGCAGATGTTTATCAGCATAGGCAGGGGTGGGGACTCCACACTTGCGTGTTCACCCTGTGTTTCTTGGGCGGCCTCTCGTGAATAGCATTGTCTCAGCTGTGCTGCCTTTAGGAGTTGGGCAGTAAACACATGTACAGAGTGGCTGATGTAAGGACTTCCTTGAGAAGGGTCCTCAGGCTGAAATTTGTATGTAGAAAAGACTATCCAGAAAGCTTCCTTTGGTTTTAAAAATTGGTATTCAGTTTGTTAAAGTTATAAATTAGAATACATGGCACTACTTCTTAAAAGTTCAGCTTACAAATCTTATACCTTTATAAATTAAATAAATTTTAACAATCACTTTTAAGGGATTTTTGAATTGTGATTGGTCTTGTTTTTAAAGTAATATCTTCAACATTTAGGCTTGCTTATTAAGTAAAATAAATTTAATATGAGGTTTCTATTGTTAAGGGATCTTTTAACACAAACCTTCTCAAAGTACTTAATGCTTCTCATAAACGAAGTAAATCATACCTATGAATGAAGTGAACCTGTGAATGAAGTGCCTTAAATATTTCAGTGCTGTGCGTAAGCTCACTTAGGTTTCAGTCTTGACCGCCCGTCTGAATCAGTGTCACACACGGGGGAGGTGGGTAGTTGCAAGGGACAACCTCTGTGCCTTTGTTTCTTCACTAGGGAAATGGGGATCAGAGTACCCGCCCCAGGGGCTTTACACGAGTACACATGCATACACACAGGGCTTCTTTAGAGAGGCCAGGCATATAGTATGCTCCTAGGTAGTGTTACTTTGAAAAATTGGAATTACAGAATATTGTTGTAAGCCACAGTCTTTTAACTATAAAAAGAATAAAAATATCAAATCCTGATTTCTTATTAACCCCCAAAATGTTAATATACTTTTGATTCTCTCAAGTCTTTCTTTAATTCTGAATGCTCTCAGGGATAGAAGATGTGTCAATTTAAGGAGGTAATTACCACCAAATTGGGGTTACTTAATTTTTAATCCTCCTAGGTTGAAAAGCTATGTATCTACTAATGGGAGATATTTATAGTCACTAAGCCTCCATCTTCAGAACTCTAAAGAGAGATGGCTTCTGACCTCACATTATCTAATTCTTTGACTATTCATAAAAGTCTGAAACTCTTTTATGGTTGGCTGCCTGTTTTTTGTTTTTTTTTTTAATTAAAAAAGTTTCACTTTTGGCTGGAAAGGCTGTTGAACAGAATGGGACCCTAAGATACACGTGCTTCCTCTCCAAAGATGAAGGGCTTTGACCCTCTTAGGATCTCGTGTTCTATTTTCTTAGGACTGTGTAATCCTTATGGGTATTTGAAACGTTCAGTGGAATGTTTGCCTGCCTAGTGATGACAACAGCTCATGAACTTATCCTGTGACACAGGAGTGGGCTCAGGCAAAAACTTCTCCTAGGAAGCTGCTTTGCCTGTTCAAATGCTCAAAAAAATATCTCAATGAAGCGTGGAAACCACACGGAATTCCTGGCGAAGGTTATTTTGAGAGGGGACATTACTCTGCTCTCAACGACCTGTGCTCTGACGTTAATGTAGCTCCTGCTGAACATGAGTTCTGGCCGTTCAGGACTCCATTTGCGGGGGTCAGTCACGATGCGGTCCCAGTTCTGTATATTTGTGTGTCTGAGTCTGAATTGGGCTTGCCTCTTGCTGTTGGTTTCAGTTTGCCATAGTTGATAGAGAGCTTTCCTTTTGGTGGAATTGGTTACCAACTTTAGTTATTGCTCCTTAAGACCCTCTCTGAGTATCATGGTAAACACAACGCGCACCCTCCTCCCCCCCCCCCCCCCCCGTTGTTTTGGTCTCAGTAGAACCTGCATCTTTCTAGTTCATTGAAAGCATTATATGAGGTTGAAAAAGGGAGCAGGATTTATCAAGAACCCCTTATCACTATTTTGATAAAGAGACTTAAAAGCCCAGTTTTCTTTTCTTTTCTTTTTTTTTTTTAATTGGTGGTATGTCACTTGGCCTGTTAGTGCCCTGTTCACAGGTTGCAGAGAGCAAGCATACCTGTTCCACTTTGAGTTCACTGTTGTCCTCTATGTCGAGTTCCCAGCATGGTTTTCACCCAAGAAAAGGTACAAGAAAAATGATAAAAAAATGAATGGTAAAGAAGTCCAAACTAGGTGAGAAGAGTAGAAGAGATGACCTCGACATTAGATGGCAGGTGGATTTCATCTCCTCTTCCAGGTGAACGAGGCTGAATGTAGTCCGTTTGGAAGGAGTGCTCTGATCAGCTGACAGTGTTGTTCTTGGGTGCAGATGTGGGAATATTTCCATCCTTGATCTAGATTCATAAAATGAGTTGAGTTTTCAGCCCAGATGGAGAATGTGACAAGGAACTTGGAGATGCAGTATTAGAGGCACTTTGTTATCCTCGTAGGCACTGGCTGAAAGGTGTATTTTGTAATCTTCAGCTCAGTATGCTTGATATTAACCACTGGAAAAATTCTTGAGCATTTCATAGCAGAAGGTTTCTGAGCATATGTGTCATTAATGAATAAAAACCCTTTTACGAGGTAGTCTTCTATGGTGTAATTTCACATTTTCAGCTGAGCTACTTGACTTACTTAGGATTTCTAGAGCAGTGGTCAGCAAACTCTCTCTGTAAAGGGCCAGAGAGTAAATATTTCCAGCTTCGCTGTAGGCCATACAGTCTCTGTTGAAACTGCACAGCTCTGCACTTGTGGCGTGAAAGCAGTGACAGATAAGATATAAGTGAGTGAGGTGGCTGTGTTCCAATAAAACTTTACTTATGGACAGTGAAATTTGAATTTCATGTGATTTTCACATGTCAAAAAATATTCTTTTTTTCCTCCAACCATTAAGAAAATGTAAAAACCATTCTGTACTTGTGGGCCTTACAAAAACAGGTCATGGGTCAGATTTGACCTACAGGCCATAGTGCCGATCTTTGCTCTGTGGGTTTCCTGCCTGAACTTCTAGTTCTGCCTGTTTCTGTAATCCTTAAAATTCTTTCATCACCTACTATTTTATGCTGCATTAAAAATTTTTTTTACTTTGATTTATCCAGTTAAATTAAAACATATTTTTTACTTGTCTATATTGTTGAAACCATTTAGGTATTAAATTTTAACTTTTTCTGCTTCCTATCAAGCTCTACGAGGCATAGAATGATACCTTATAAATAAGTTATTTGCTGGGATGGTGACACTTTGAAACTCTGTTTATTTCTGTTTTCTTTTTGAAAGAGTGTATGTACGTATCCTCTATAAAGAATCTGAATAGAAACTGAATGAGAAAAGAATGTGAATTAGTTAAGATGTCATCATTATAAACTAGCACAAATCATGACTATCTTCAGAGGTGTTATAACCTAACAGCTGTGTGATACGTCTTGGGGAGTCGTCTTGGTCATTGGTCGGTTGTAAAGCAAGCTAACAGCCTTCCGGAGACTTCTGTTCCTATGGAACTAGAGCAACTGGATAACACAGCAGCGTGGGGAGAGATCAGGGGGAGGCGGGGGTTCTTTTGTTTGAATCTCCAAGCTGGATACTAAAATCAGCCCAGTGGACTGGGATGAAGGGAGTCCCAATCACACCGGAACAAGATTTATATTTACCTGGAGTCTAATTGGACTGATATTTCCTGCAGTTATGTTAGAATCCTCTGCCCTTTTGCTTAGTGAGCAAGTGTTTGAACTCTTAAGCTCTGGAGGTTTAGGTTTTGCTGGCTCCATTAATTGTTAAATGTTCCCTTTATTATAATTATATATTGAAGCCTTGCTTTGTAGTAGCTGAGGAAATTGCTGAAAGAGTTGTTTAATCTGTTATACTCTATCAGTTTTGTAAAACGCTCTTTTTAAAAGGAAACAATTTTGATTTGAAGTGGCATGGTGGTATTTGGGTTGGATAACATCGTTTAAATTGAAATGCAGGAATTTGGCTCTGTTCTTGACAGAGATTGGCTTGTATTTGACTTTGACCCATGTGTTTGTCATCTTTCCAGATATTGCCTTCTATTTATTCTGACAGCTTCACCAGCTGAGAAAACCAGACTTTCCACAACTAAAAATAATGTCTGTGGATTTAAAGATGGGGCAATATATTGTTTGGTGAATTACTTTAAAATGTATGTGCATAAGAGTGATTTCTTTTCCTTTTTCAAAACGTTTAAATACCGCAGAATAGATACCTGTGTGCCTGAGTTTTGATTTGGGGGTAACTGAATACCCTAAATACTAGAAAACGTAAAAATACAGGCTTTTCTACTCCTTCATACGCTTGTGTTAGTATACACTTCGTAATGGCTTTTTTTTTAATATATAAATTTATTTATTTAATTTTTGGCTACGTTGGGTCTTCGTTGCTGTGCACAGGCTTTTTTTAGTTGCGGCGAGCCAGAGCTACTCTTTGTTGCAGTGCGTGGGCTTCTCATTGCGGTGGCTTCTCTTGTTGTGGAGCACGGGCTCTAGGCGCGTGGGCTTCAGTAGTTGTGGCGCACGGGCTTAGTTGCTCCGTGGCATGTGGGATCTTCCAGACCAGGGCTCGAACCCGTGTCCCCTGCATTGGCAGGCAGATTCTTAACCACTGCGCCACCAGGGAAGCCCCCGTAATGGATTTTAAGTACCATAAAATAGATGGGGTAAGATCAGGAAGTTACCTGGTTCATTCATTCATTCATCCATTCATTTATTGGCTGCGTTGGGTCTTCGTTGCGGTGCGTGGGCTTCTCATCGCAGTGGCTTCTCTTCTTGTGGATGGGCTCTGGGGCGCATGGGCTTCAGTAGTTGTGGCTCACAGGCCCCAGAGCGCAGGCTCAGTACCTGTGGCATACGGGCTTAGTTGCTCGGCGGCATGTGGGATCTTCCTGGACCAGGGATTGAACCCGTGTCCCCTGTGTTGGCAGGTGGATTGTTAACCACTGTGCCACCAGGGAAGTCCCACCTGGTTCTTTTAGGTTAGTGTTTAAAATGCGTGGAAATGGATAAACTTTCACTTTACCAGTCTATTAAGTTCATACACAGTGACTCTTTATCATTATGTTTGCATTAAATATCCAGTACCTTTAAATCTTTTTCATTATTTCACTATTAAATACATACTCAAGCCAATTAGGCAGCATATGTATGTTACATATGAAAGATATTACACGTTTGTTCACTCATTTAACCTCTAAATTTATTTTCTCACATATCCCTAAATTTCCTTATTCATCTGCCTTTGCAGGGAATGCCTTTTCAGTGATGTCCAGTGTGATAATCAGTGTAATGTGTAAAATGTGTAAACTGAACTGTAAAAGGCAAAGATAGGGTTGTTTTATGTTCTCTCTGAAGGCTGTAGACATTGTTCTGGCTTTCTTTGTGTGCTGGGTGGATGTTGATGCTTGACAGATGGTGTGCTAGTCTCACTTTAGACTGATCAGTAGAGATGTAATAAAAATACAGTTTTGGGGGGCATTTGGTTGTGGCTATAAATTCCTTTTAAAAAGGAGAAATGGATTGAGTTTATAATATAATTTTTAATATTATTTCAGTATGTTGCTTTTCATTATTCTCATTATTAATATTTTAATTTGTAAAGCTATGCATAACTGTTCGCTCTGAAGCCGGGCATTATTATTATTAGCTGGTGTTTAGCTCTTAGACTTTACTTGTCCTGAACATCCCATTGGTGCTGGTATTATAGAACATAGGTACTGTACAGTTACCAAATTGATTGAGGGAATGTTAATTCTTTGTATAATTATAATTTTTTCTCTTTAGTAGAGGGAAAGAAAATGTCACAAAAAAGTCTCACCTGATATCTTGTATTTTTATATTGTCAAGAACAGTTTAACTGAAAAGCAGTGTTTAATTACCACTATTCACACCTAAAGTTTTCAAGTTTGTGTTTGAGAATTAACTCTAGCAGCACTTAGACTTGGGGAAATTATGCTTCTTCCTTACAAGGGATTTTATACCTCACATTTCCAATTAGACAGTGGAGACGTGATTTCCAGTTTGCTCTCTGTACTGGCTAGAAGGCATTTTGAGGGAGAAAAACCCTGGGCTTTCAGGCTCATAAATGAGAATGCTTTCGAAATCTGCCGCAACTATCCAAAAAATAGATATTTGGCATCATGGAGAGCAGTCTCTTTTTTTATTATTTATTTATTTATTTATTTATTTATTTATTTTGCTGTTAACAATTTTTGCTTCAACATATGAATTACATTAATACCTCACGTTACATATATGAAGCCAAATTACACTAAATTAGTCGTTTACAACCTCAAACCTTACTCCCAGTATACATTCCAATAAATTTATTCTGTAAAAACAATACATTTTTTTGTTTTTGATTTTTTTTACAGTTGACTTTTCAACTGCAAACCTCAAATACGCGAAAGATGTTCCAAGGACAAGGATAACAGGATTGATAAAACCCAAACTGACTAAATGTGTTCTCACAATATAAGCTGGCATAAAAATAAATAAAATTTTCTATGATCACAATTGCAGCAATATTGTACACATAATAATGGTTTGTGGATGAGTATTAACAATTCTAATTCTACTTCCAAAAGAAAACAACAGATCATTTTAAATGTCTATATTTAAAAGTCAGTGCTTTGTCTTACTTCCCATAGGGCTACTGCTGATTCCAGCTTTAAAATGTAAGGTATCCAGGGCTTCCCTGGTGGTGCAATGGTTGAGAATCTGCCTGCTAATGCAGGGGACACGGGTTCGAGCCCTGGTCTGGGAGGATCCCACATGCCGCGGAGCAACTGGGCCCATGAGCCACAACTACTGAGCCTGCGCGTCTGGAGCCTGTGCTCCACAAGAGAGGCCACGATAGTGAGAGGCCCGCGCACCGCAATGAAGAGGGCCCCCGCTTGCCGCGGCTAGAGGAAGCCCTCGCACGGAAGCGAAAACCCAACACAGCCAAATAAATCAATCAATCAATAAATAATAATTAAAGGTGCTAATAATTAAAAAAAAAAAGTAAGGTATCCAGCTTGGGTGATTAGCTCAAATTGTATTGAGATTGGGAAAAAATAAATCATTGCCTTTATTTTGGAGTAACACAAAAGACTCACTAACTTCACATATAGAAACTGAGTTTGTGTACGTTAACAACCTGAGTTTTGAGAAGTGTAAGCTGTCAACTAGCTATTTCTAATACAGAATAGGTATTTTACAATATGATTAAACTTTACGGGCTTCCCTGGTGGCGCAGTGGTTGCGAGTCTGCCTTCCAATGCAGGGGACACGGGTTCGAGCCCTGGTCTGGGAAGATCCCACATGCCGCGGAGCAACTAGGCCCGTGAGCCACAATTACCGAGCCTGCGCGTCTGGAGCCTGTGCTCCGCAACAAGAGAGGCCGCGATAATGAGAGGCCCGCGTACCGCGATGAAGAGTGGCCCCTGCTCGCCGCAACTAGAGAAAGCCCGCGCACAGAAATGAAGACCCAACACAGCCATAAATAAATAAATAAATAAATAAATATTAAAAAAAAAAAACTTTACACATGGCCTCAAAACTGAAGAACAATTTTAAGTTCATCTTCAATATGCCAACATTATGTATCTAGGAATTGGTTCCTGGGTTCTCTCACGGAGAGGAAATCCCTTAAGCATTATGTTGAGTGGTCATTTTAAAAAATGCTAATTTATATTTAACTGAGTGGTGATGGTGGAGTAAAGGCAGGAGAGTGATGAACATAACTGCCTTGATAAAGGATCCTAGACTTGTATCAGCTTGTGCAACAATCTGGATAATCCTTAGTGATTAAGGGCAACTTCATGCAACCAAATAACATGAAATTAAATCAGTAACCTTAAAATAGGCTAAAAAGTCTTTTTTTTCCCCAAACACAACAGAGAGGAATGTGAATAATGTACATACAAACTGGGGTTCTGTCAGTGACAACAAGGACTATGTGTTGGTTCATATCAAATCCAAGAATGTTAGACAACCAAACGTATAACCTTCTTGTGGTTTTCTTACTATGCAGCATTCATTATGGTAGTTAGGTCCCTTCACTGGTTTTTTTGCAAGTCTGAAGTTGTGTTTGAGAGCAGTCTTTTTTAAAAATTGCACCTGGCATTCAGATCATGATTGGTGGAGGCTAGTTGTTGTAGAGACCATCAGTTTTGTCATATGTTTTATTTCTATTATCCCCCAGCTGCTAGGATTCTCAGTGCTGTGGCATCTGGTACACTGACATATGGATTTCCAACTCCCTTTTCAGCATTATTTCTGTTACCCAACTTCTGTAATGATTAGAGGTGCTCCATTTTGTTTTCTCCCCAGAGTTTACCTGCTGCTTTTTGCCTTTGTCCTATGAGCACATTTATAATATTTGGTTATAGGCCTTTCTTTTTATTTCTCCCCCATATTTTCTTTCCTGCATTTTTTTTCTTTTGTTTTTGATGAACAAATAATACATTTTCAAGGAAGAAAATTGAAATATTCAGATAAGCAAAAGTTAAAAATTAAAGTCACTAAATTACTGTTAATATTTTGTTGTATGGTCACTTGCCTTAGTAAATAGGTGTAGGATTATGCTATTCGCTGTTTTGTAATAATGCTTTTTAACTTAACATGTCTTGAATTTATTGCCATGCCAGGAATTATCAGAGTCATTACTGCTGCTTAGTATGCCATTAAAACTGGAATTCTTAACCTTGGGTCCATGGTCAACCTAGGTGACTGTGAATAGAATTCAGGAAACTGTGAACTTGGGTGGGTAAAAAATGGCATCTTTATTTCCACTAATTTATTACATTTTAAATGACATTTAGCATTCATTTCAATTCTGAAGGTAGGTAATAAACCATAGTAATATTGGCAGTACCTGTGACACCAATATAAATCACAGATATTCTTATATGACATCATGTAGAGAAAACCATCTGAAAATAATGTTTATGTTCATCACATAGGAGGTTACTGGGGGAGTAGCCTAGTAAATCTTCTTATTTAACGAGTCGATAAAGAAGCACATATATTACATTGCAGTTTTTTTCTCATATTGTGACAAGTATTTCAATACATGTTTTTGTGAATTTAAAACCTTTTTTTTTTTTGGTGGAGATTGGGTGTAGAGATTGCTAAAGGCATCCATGACACAAAAAATTAGACATGCCCACATTAGTCGATAGATACCATAATGTAACTAGCTATATATAGTTGGATTTTAGGTTCTTCCCAAATATTCTCCACTATAAACAACAGTGGTGAATAGTTATCTATTCAGATCTGCTCACTTTCCTTAGAAGTGGAATTGCTGAGTTAAAGGGTATGTCTGGACTTCTAAAGATTTTTAATGAATTGCCATTACAGTTCTTTCTAGCTAATCCTGGTGTACTGTAGGACTTTGGCCTCTGCAAGTGACTCAGTTTGTGGGTTTGAAACTGGAGAAATGTTCTCTAGGCAGAGCAGGAGACTTTACGTCATCTTTAGGTAGTAAATCTTCACCTCAGAGAATGGATCAGACACATTTGCGCTCTGTTTTTTATCCACAGTTAATGGTGTGGAAAGGAGGAGGTAAAGCTGTGACATTGTATCATCTTTCTGGTATGAAGTAAAATATGGAGTATATTCTGAGAACTTAGTATAGTGTGAATTCTGGTCAGCTTTACTTGTATAAATTATATAGTGTTCCAGAAAATTTGATTATCAGCGGCCCCTGTGTTTTTGTTGAGGAGCAGCCACATAGCCTCGCTAAGGAAGTCCTACAATCAAACCCACACCGAAGTGGAAAAGAAAGGGGGGAGCCTGAGTGCTGCCATTAGACACCATCAATCTGCCCCCCACAGAAAATGCCAGTCAGTTTGCAGAAGTCATGATCTTTTCTTCCTCCTTGTGACACCTTGGGGTAGCGTCATGCTAGGAACTTGCCTTGGCTGTGAAGTCTCTTCAGGGCGGCAGCTGTGGACGTTGTTCTGACTTAACGTCATCTGCCTCTAGGACTTGATTCTTAATCCCACTGGAAGGGTAATGGTTTATGCTGTCCGATCAAACTATTTTAGTCATTCTGCCAAGAGCTCTATGTGCTGTGTTTTTATACACTTGCTAGGGTCATCTGTTCCTTCCTAGCTTTCCCTATTAAAAGAATTAGAATATTTTCCCTAAATCATTGTTTTGGATATCACTCTGCTCATGAATGTATTTTATTTATTTATTTGGACAGTCCTTTATTTTATTTATTTATTTTTTGTTTTGTTTTTGGCCACGTCACACGGCTTGTGGGCTCTTAGTTCCCCGACCAGGGATTGAACCCGGGCCACCTCAGTGAAAGCATGGAGTCCTAACCACTGGACCGCCAGGGAATTTCCCATGAATGTATTTTAAGTATTTTGCCACATTTCAAAATAATTTAGAGATATTTGTGTACAATGGCTGTTAGTGCTGAATTGTGAACCAGTAAATTCTTGGTCTGGTTCTTTAGCCACAGTCAAAGATTTGGTTACTCCGTTCTGTGTGGCCGCTGTTCCCATGTCATCCTGTGATCCATCTCGTGCTCCGCCTTCAGACGATACATTTGTCTGCAGGCTAACAGGAAGGCTAAGGGGAGAAGGGGCTCCTCTTTTCAGGATTCAGTTTCCAGAAGTTGAAACACTGTATCCCATGACCAGAGCTTAGTCATGTGACCAAACCAACTATGAGGGAGGCTGGCAAATGTCGTCTTTTTTCTGAGAGGCCGGACACTTTCTAAACCTCAGCTGTTCTTTTCTTAAGGAAGAAGGCAAGAATGAAATTATGCTCAGCTAGCAGTCTCTGTTACAGGGGGTAAAAAACAAGTACAATTAAAATTATTGAAGACATATAGTTATTTGTTTTCATGTCTGTCTCTAATATTAGATGGTGAACATGTCAAGGGAAGGACAGTATTTTTATTCACTTCAGTATTTCTAGTGCTTAGCTGGTGGTGCCCATAAGTCTGTGTGTGAATGTTTTATGAGTTTATGATTCTGTTCCTTTAGAATATATTTATCTTCTTTCCTTAGCTTTAATGTAATCTTGACAAGATTTGCCTGTTACCGCTTTGGTTGAAATGGAGAGGTCTTGTCCCCCCTTCTCCGGTCAGTGTTCTGATTTATTTTGTCTCAGCAGATGTTCAGAACATGATTTTTTTCAAGGTACAAATTACAAAAAGTAAAACTCTCATTAAGTGTTACATTGGCCCAGAGCAGCTGCACTCATTTGTTGAAGTGTGTTGAGTAGTTTCATATAGAGCATCCAGAGCTTCTTACGGCCTGAACAATAAATGAAGTCTGTCATCTCGTTTCAGGATTCAAGAAGAATTTAGATATTTTAAATCCTGCTACCTTGCTCAGATCTTTGCTAATTTTGATTATAAAAGTGACAGGTGGATGGCAGATTACCAGACAAGATCCCGCCAGCGCCCTCCCCCCAATACTTTTTAGCCTGAGAATGATGTATATTGTTAGAAAGCAAAATTATTACATGCAGAATCCTAAGGAGATAGATAATTGCAAATTGTCGTATAGGTGGAACTATTTTTTTCCAGATACCTGTTGAATACTTGTAAAATGATATTTATAATTCACAGTGGGCTAGAGATCTTTAATGAAAACCTGAGGTCTCAACATTTCAGTCACAGGAAAGTGACTTGATGTTTTAAATTATTCTTAAAATATCTTTAGTCTTTGACTTTATTTTAAAAGAAACACATGACCAGACAATAGTAACTACAACAAAACCCCAAATGAAAACAGTAATGATTTAAGGGAGAAAAGGAAGAGGTATGGGTAGAGTAAAGAGAGTCAGGAACAGGCTTCATTTGCCCTTAGGAGTTTATATAAATTAAAGCAAATGATTAAATTTGAGGCCCACTGAAACTGTAATAGGCTTTGGGTAAGCTAGTAGAATTTCCTGGGGTTTGTTAGATGTCAGCTGTGGTATTAGGAGTGTTTTATTAATCAGCTGACAACAGAAGAGCACACTCTTTTTTGTCTGTAACTTTGTGCAAGGTGTTGTGGAGGTGAGATAAGGCAAGACACAAAAGTAGACAGGATTCTAGTCCCTGATCCTTCATTTTATGGGGAGAAATTACACTCATTCAAGTAACATTTGTCAGTAACAGGCAGTGAGTGGGCAATACCAACTGAATTGAACAGACTGTAAGTTGGTGGCATTGGGGAAGACATGAAGGACCGTGGGAATCTTGATTTGGGTCCTGGAGGTTGGATAGAATTGCAGTAGGACCAAGTAGAGGTAGAGCATCTCTAATAGGGGCAACAGCATGAGAATGGGGCATGATTGGAATGTGGTTATAGGAGAATCAGTAACCAGCTGAGCAGATGTAAACTATCAAGCTGAAAAAAGGACTGAAAAGGATAGCTTGTGGTTTTCCTTTGCTTCTCTTATTTTTGTGTGAATTGCAGTCTGATGGTCTGTGACCCTGGTGGTTATAGTTTTGGGGCAGCAAATTCTGGATGCTTGCTGTATCTGTGTGGGTCTTGATTTGATAAGTTTCTCTGAAGGTGCTTTTTTTGCACACTTTTTTTCTCCTTTAAGCATCTCTTACACAGCTGTGTGGATGCTTAGGTGAAAGACCAATCACTCAATAAGAAAAATCACTCATGGGATTGTTGTCTGGTAAATAAAACTCAGAAGTAAATTTCTGTTAAATGGAGTATCAAACTCAAAAGTAATTCAGTACAGTATTTATTAATATGTGCTGTGTGCCCTGTTTGTATGTCTAAATCCATATGGTAAGTTTAGCCCACTTTTTTTTTTAGTTTTTTTTTTGTTATGTGGACCATTTTTAAAGTCTTTATTGAATTTGTCACAATATTGCTTCTGTTTTATGTTTTTTGATTTTCTGGCCCCGAGGCATGTGGGATCTTAGCTCCCTGACCAGGGATCGAACCCGCACCCCCTGCATTGGAAGGCGAAGTCTTAACCACTGGACCGCCAGGGAAGTCCCTAGCCTACTTTTAATAAATTTCACGTAATGTTGACATTGTGACTGATTCGAAATGTATAAGAAAACCGTCCAATAGTATGCAGAGAAATATATAAGGTAGAAAATTTTAATCTTCAGTTTTGCTAGCTTAAAAACATCGGAAATAATTGAGCACGTCTCTGTTCAGACTGACAGACTTTCATTTCCCCAGCCTTTAGTTATAATTTAAGTCCTAACTCTTTCTGGCAAGTTGGTAGTAAATATTTGGGAAGAAATATTAAAAGAATACGTACATACATTAGTCTTACAAGGAAGGCTTATATGATGTAGATGCCTATAAAGTACAAAAAGATAATTGGTTTGGGGAATTTTGTAGCTTGATGCTTAAACTGTGGAACAGTTGCTTTTACAAAATTGAGAACTGCAGACTACAATTAACTGTCATTAATTTCGTTGAGTAGAAATATGTTCCATTTACTGTACAATCAGGAGCCAGGCTTGAATGAGTTTAAATAGATGAAATCTAAATTATACTGACAGTCCATTAAACATTAGCAGAAAACCCGTAAAGAAAATGGATTCACTATGATACCAGTTTATAATAAAATCATTTGCCAAATAAGAATTATAGCCAGGCATTGTGAATTCTCCTGTGTATTTCCAGTGAGCACTGCAAATTGGTTGAACCATTTATTATAAAGCCGAGGCCCCTAGTGCATTGTTTTCTGAAAAGGAGCAGGCAGTGTTGCTTGAAATCTGCTCTGCAGGATGTGACACCAGAAGATCAGACTAGCATTTTGTTTGTTTGTCGGCCATGTGGGAAGAGAAGACTCTTCACTGCAGCCTACCTGTCACTGGTTATTTTTTCCTGTGAATACTGGGAATTCCTGGAAGTGTTTGAACTCTCTCTGGGTTGGTTTCCTAAATGTACCTATTTCAACTACATTTTAGTTGTAATCTTTTTGTGTTAAAGACATTTCCACTAGCAGTCATCCTCTACTTAATATGGATTTTATAGCCGAATTTATTTTTGATAGGATTCACTGATTGGAATGAATAGAGTTGTTACCTGCCTTCTCAAGCATTAGAAAGGTAGGTACAGTAGGGCAGCAAGAGTGAGAGTGGTCTCGAAATTCCCTTCCCTCGCGTCTCTAGTGCCCTGAGACACTTTGCTTCATAGGGCAGATGGCCATCACTGATTTTGAAAATAGACACCCCGCTTCCTCCCTGCCCGCACCCCACGCGCCCTTTCCCTTCTCCTAGGTTCCTTGTGTTCTCTTATGGCACATAGCTCTATACAGACGCCGTAGAGAGAGTCACATCACTGTCCTGGAGTTTGGCTGTTAAGCTGGCTAGAACCTTTTTCATAGTAGGGATTCAATATGGGTCACAAGGAGGGCTTTTTAAGGACCATTTTCAGAAGAAAATGTGGTGATGAGAGTGCCCAGAATGTTCTTGGCTTGAGTAAATGCAAGTGTCAAACAGCAGCTCGTATTTAGCGTGTCAGCGTAACTAGTAAGATGCTGCTGCTGGCAGGATGATCTTTTTTCTTGTTTTACAGAGTTTTCAAGTCCATGTAGCATAGGATTGATCTGGGAATGGGGGGGAGGTCTTGCAGCAGTAGTTATTCCAAAACAGCGGCACTTCTTAATGTTAGCAAGATAATTGTCTTGAATCAGTGTTCAAGCTTTTGATGCACTAGAAAATTTTCTAACTCCTAGAGAAGAGGGAAAAATGGGGAATTTAAACAAATTTTCTTTTAGTTTGTTATGACCTGCTTCTCTACCCCCTCCCACCAGCCAACTTGATTTTTCTCATAATTTAATTCCCTATTGGCATAATAATTCCCTGTTAGCAATGAGGATAAAGAAAGGTAAATGTTTGCTAAATGTATATAGTGTTGTTTTTAGACAAAAACCCGTGTAAAATTTGTAGTACTACTTGGGAATCTGTAGACATGAATACATGGAGTTTAATTTTCATGAAGGTCGAAAAGGAAGGAACCAAGGATATATGTCACCTGAGATATTAGAATCTTTAAGAAGATGTTATCAAGCCATTTTGGGTGACAGTTTTCAGGGTCAAAACACAGGAAAAGGGTAAGGACTAACAAGATTTCACTTACAGAGGTGCTGTTTTCCCAATTTTTGTTTCCTTTTCCCTTTTAAGTTCTCCACTATTCCCAGACAATGCAAGTATCCCTTCCCCACAAAAGAATCTAGCAGAAAACTAAAAGTAGGTCATCCTGCAATTGAGTTATTTCTTTTTTCTTTCTTTTTTTTTTTTGGCCGCACTGCATGGCACGCGGAACTTCCCTGACCAGGGATCGAACCCGTGCCCCCTGCAGTGGAAGCGCAGAGTCTTAACCACTGGATGGACCACCAGGGAAGTCATATTTCTTAAAGAAGTATTTATTAGAAAACCGCATCTTTTATGTTGCTATTGCTAGAGCATAGCCTTCTTGCTAGGATCTTGTGTAACTTCTTTTCTGTTTTAATATTTTCATTCAATTCATTTGTTCCTCGTGTGGTTTTTGAGTGTCTACCATGCAGAAGGTAGTAGTGTATCGTTTACAGAGGTGAGGCGTGGTGACAGGTGTGGCTCTTGTAGAGAGCAGGAAGCAAGATGAGAGGCTCTGATAGAGGCCAGGTGGCGCACGGGGGGTTGGGATTCGGGTATTGGGATTTCAGAGTAGTTGCTAGTGTGTGCGTGCGCGCTCACGCACACACACCCTTTTGTGTGTTGGAAATTTGGAAGCATCCATGTTAACTAGCAAGATGCTCGTGGACTTTATTCTGCGGTGTTAGACCAGCTGCCGTTAGCTGATGGAGTAGTTCAGAGTGTCGAAGGCGGAGGAACCCTGTGTAAGAGGAAGGGAAAGCCGGAGGGCAGGGCAGTCCCGAGGGTCACCCTCCGTGGCCACTGCTGCGCCACCCAGCTGGATCTCTGGGGACTTTGTTTGTGAGAAAGGCTTTGTTCACGCGTGCTCTTCGTAGGGAAAGGGTTTCTATTGGAAATTATGTTAGAGTGGCACTGTCATGCTTTGCAGAGGGGCGAGAAGGTCTTGGGTTGGCCAAGAAGTAAAGTAAGATGTTATGAAAAACGCAAACAAACTTTTTGGCCAACCCAATTATTTCAAAGATTAATAGGCAGAAATACATTCACGGAGAAAGAAATTCTTTCCCGGGACAGAGCCCGTGGCTGAGCGTCGTCCACCGCTTGCTTGGTTGGTGGGCAGAGTCGGGGTCCACTGTGCTTGTGAGGAGGCTTTCAGGAAGGATGCTGACAGGCTCTTGGTATTTCAGGATGACAGACTGCCTGATGCTTCAGGCTGTGGTTTTTACCCTTGAAAGGACCCTGCTCTTGCTCTGTTTACATAAGGCTGCGGATTTGCTGAGGGCTGAAAAAGCAGAGAGGGCTTTCTTTGCCTCCAGAATTTGCCTTTGTGTTTTGGCTGACTTCCTTCTCTAGCATAGCAAATGCTCTGTTTGCAGATGGCACAAGAGATTCTTGGACACAAAGCTATGTTGAGGTTGTGAGAGACAGCCAGAATCGCCCTGTTCAATATCATTGCCCACATCGTGAACACAGGATTTGAGGTCACTTAATCATGTGATCCATTTCCAGGCAGAGGCTACATGTTAGGAAATAAATCTTAACCTAGACCCATGGTTTCATTTGCAGACACCCCTGGTAAAGAAAAAAATGTTATCCTGGGTTGTTTGGAATCATTGATATTGATGGTAGTAGCCTCACTCATTTTTTGTGGCCCATTTCGGGCTTGCTGATTTTAAGATTTAAAAAATATATATTTGCCTTGCAACAGCCGTTAGCTCAATCTGGTAAATATGCATTTTCATATGGGTAATTTTGAAAATGCGCATTATGCACTTAATGGGTCGCATCGGCTTTGCTCAGTTCTTTCAGAACTGCTAGCTTGCTTTCTTTTTTAAAGGCTCTTTTTCTTTTTTTTCAAAAAAAGGTATCTGCAGTACTTGTGTTGGCCATGGGGAATTTTCAGGTTGAGGATCAATATCCAACTGACTGAAACCAATTTTATAGCCAGCTTCAGACAATCCGTGCTCCCATAAGTTGCATGAAAAATTGTTGGCAAATCATTTTGGCTTTAAAAGATTGCTGGGCGTATATCCCAAGTGAGTTTTTTTTTTTTTTTAAATGATTTTTTAAAAAATTGGGGTATAGTTGCTTTATAGTGTTGTATTTGTTTCTGCTGTACAACAAAGTGAATCAGCTGTATGTATACATATGTCCTCTCCCTCTTGGACCTCCCTCCCCCCTCCCCTCATCCCCCCCATCTAGGTCACCACAGAGCACCGAGCTGAGCTCCCGGGTTCGGGCCAGCTCTCTGTTTGACACATGGTAGCGTATATATGTTAACCCTAATCTCCCCATTCGCCCCCGCCCCCGCGTCCTGTCCAGACATCCGTCCTCTATGTCTGCGTCTCTATTCCTGCCCTGCAGATAGGTTCACCTGTACCATTTTTCTGGATCCCACATATATGCGTTAATATACGTTATTTGTTTTTCTCTTTCTGACTTACTTCACTCTGTATGACAGACTCTAGGTCCATCCACGTCTCCACAAATGACCCAGTTTTGTTCCTTTTTATATTGACTTATGTTTTCATCATTCCCTTCCCAGATAAAACACTTTATTTTTGTGCTAACTGTAAACATCTGTGTAAAGTTATTTTCTTAAATAGCTGCTTAATTAATAAGACGAGGGAAATATTTCTGAGTTATATGGCCTTATTTAACCTTATTTTGAAAATCATTATGAGCAATAATAAGTAGACTTTTGTGTGTGTGTGAGACTTAAGTTCCAAATTGTTTTTAGGATGTACTCTCTTTTAGTTAGATCCCCCTATTTTTTATGGGAGGGTTAAAAAGAAAAGTTTGACTCTACAATAATTTTTCATGCTTTCATTTTTTAAAATGATTTAGAAAAATCAAATCAAAACAATGTATTTTCCCCTATTCCTATGGCATGTTTGACATGTGAAAAATTTTAATTCATGTCAAGAATTTTAATAACCTCTGATCTTGGTCATTGTGTGTTTTATGACCATATTTATGTAAAATAAACTCTAAGTGTTGTCACTTAATTTTGAAGATAATTTTGAAGATAAGTTCAGTCAGACCGTTTCACATGTGAGTTTCAAAATACTGATAGAGATCACTTGATGCAGTGACCTGCTTTACATATTACTAGCCTTGTACATTGGAATCTCATATCTGGATTTATAGCTTTGGATCAATTTGGGTTGCCACGATAACTTTTTAAACAGAAAGAGGTGACTTTTTATCTAGTAATAAGGCATTGATAGGTAAACGTGGTAATTCCATGTGTTAGGTTTGTGGATCTGCTCTCTCCCACTACCTTGTCCCTCACGGCAGCGCTCCTCAGGCCAGGGCTGCAGGGCGGCCTCCAGTGAGACCACGGAGAAGCGTTTCGGCAAAGGGATATCAGTAGTTGTCCTTGACATCCCAGCGTATTCCTTTCCTTTCTCCTCTAACAGATATACGTTCAGGTATATTTAGAGATAATCATTTTCCTGAATGTAAATTTGTAGTTGAGAAATGGAAGAATATAGATTCTCTCTCCTATTCTGGAAAGCTTTTTAATATATAAGTTAACAGCTACTTTATGTTTTTACTTTATGTAAGAGAGTTTATAGTAATAATGATTCTGTTGATTATGAAAAAAGATTATAAAGCTTTTCTTTGTGTAAAAAGAATAAAGTTATTCATAATCCTCACTATCTAACCATCTGTCATTGATTTCAGTTCTGTCTAGTCTTACCAACACCAGTGTCAGACATTAGTCCTTGGGGGGGGGTGAATGCAGAAATGAGTAAGTTTGGTTTCTTTGAGCTCAAAATTGATAGTGAAGTAGACAGTGCAGACCATCTGACTGCCAAATAACTGACCACACAGGGGATGTAAGTTGTCAACTTTATATAAAGGAAAGGAAATTTTACATCAAGGAGAGGAGATGTTGTTGTTTCTTTACAGAGGAGTCGTGAGAATTTACTGCCCCTGGAGGCAACTCATTATAAGGTTGCAGGTGCTTGTAAGAATAAAGGAATAAAGAAGGTTTGGTATGGATGGGGTACGGGAGTTGGTGTTTCTTTAAGGCAGTGCAGCCTAGGGGAGAGCGAGATGTAATGTGGGATCAGGCCATCGAATACAGCAAGTTTTTTTTGTCACGTGAGCTTTAAGAAAGTGGAGATGATTAGTTAGGAAGGGACCTATTAGTTTTGAAGTCAGTGAATAGTAGCTAGGTATGACAGTGTCACATTATGAGATACAGAAAATACTTCCTTCTGTAGGAGGTGATAGGAAGAAGAGGGCATATGGGCTGTGATTTGTGTTCAGGTGAGATGAGTAGACAGTGGATATCTAGAGATGTGAAATGCTGGTAGTGGGTACAACAAGGATTGGAACACAGAGATTAAGAACCTTGGGTTGTCCCCACACTGTGCAAGTCGGAACTACAGTTTTTATTTAGGGAATGCGTTTCTTCAGTTTTTACTTGAATAGCAAGTTAGGCTTAGGTAGAGAACTCTCTACCACAGTGGGAAGAGATCTCTTCTTTGTCCCTTAAGGTGATTAGCATGGTAAGTGGATGTTGCCTGAATGTTGAACAGAGTTTTTTTCCCAGCATCCTGAACTTTGGAACAAGATAGAAAGCTCAGTCAGCAGTTCATTCCTGAGCTGCTGATTTATATGGATTCAGAGATCGAATTGCTGTTGTTGAGCCTACATCTGAGTAGAGAAATCTGTTGGGAAATTCTGGATGCCTAAATGATTGGCTTTCAGATTTCTCCTTTTTCTGTAATGACTTTGGGCTACAAGAATCCTGATGTCTTTCAGGAAGTTTCTTGGAAGGAAGTGGCCTTTAGTCTTCTTCGTGTCTTTCTTCCTGTTCTGCCTCTTAGTGGGTCTGCTAGCCCCTGTGGTGGGACTAGAATTTCCACTGGATCGAGGGCTCCAAACCTCTGCTCCTTTGGTTTTTGCTGGGGAGGGTGGTGTTAACATGTGTGAAATGAAGAAGTAGAGGAACCTGCCTGTGTTCTCAAGTATCTGGAGTTATTCTAAGACTCGTTTGTTGTGAAGGGTCACGAGGAAGGATAAAACACATGGCATTTTAAACGTGGGCATTATGGTCACTCTCCCTAGAAAATTTGATTGACTGCAGATGCCTTTACTTCTGAGTAAATAATGCCTAGATTTTCCTGTCCTGAGCTTTATGGTGATCTTTGGTTGTAGTGTGGAGAGTTTTTACATTCCTTTATAGTCACTGCTTCCCTTAAAATCATTGCTTCTTTAAAAAAAAAAATGTGTCTTAACTGGTCATTTTAAAAAAAATAACCTTTAGACTCCAGCTGTTGAGAGCATCAAAAATAATTACCCAGCCACCGCCATGTCAAATGTAATTTAAGAAAGTGCTCTTCTTCCCTGAGGAAAATCTAATTTGGTTTACTTCATTCCATCTCTGATTGGCTGCTTTGGTTTTCTTTACTATTAGAAAATATGTTCAGGTTAAAATTTAATAGAAAGTTATCCGTAAGATACTAGATTGGTTTTCTTTTTCTTCATGTGGGTGAAAAGGTCGTTGTAATAGCATGTTCAAGCTAGTCTTCTTTACATATTTCACTTATTTCCTCACGAAATATTTATTAAAAATAAAGCAGCACTTGGCAAAGCTGTTTCTCTTTGTGAAGACGGGGAGCATCTATCTGAGTAAGATATTCAGGATTTTGTCTTGGTGTGTAACCTTGAGCAAGTAATTCCCTTTATCGAAGTTTCTCCATCTGACTATGGATAATCCCATGGGATTCCCACTCCCCCTTCTTCAGGGATGCTGGAAACAATAATTGAGGCTTTATCAAGTTATTTAAATTATCAGAAAGTGGTCAAAAAGAACCCAAGAGCTGTTTTCTTTTAGCTTAAAATTATTTGTCATTTAATATCACCTTTAAAAATTTATTTTCTATAAAAAGGCATGTGCTTTGTCATTTATTTATTTATGCAGTGGCTTTATGGGCCCTGTCTTTGATCCATTAAAGGTAAATGCCATTGTTTTAAATTTTCTTTTTCTTTTAAAGACTGTGTGTATATCGAGAGTCGGAGGCCAAACACACCGTATTTCATCTGTAGCATCCAAGACTTCAAACTGGTAAGCATCTTTTCATGTGCTGTTGATTCTACTCTGTACCTTCTCTTTTCCCAGTTCCACTGGCTGTCTCTTTTGATTGCTTCTCTGTCGTATTGACTTGGTAACCAGTTCACCTCTGAGTGCTGACTGCCTGGTGACTGCAGCACTCAAATAAGGCAGTAATCAGCTTTATAACACTAAGTGTAAACAAATGTTTCTGAAGTTTTTATTCATTTAGTAGCTGTGTTCCGACAACAATTTCAGAGATTCCCTTGAGCTCCTGTAGTAGTTCATTTTTTCTCAGCCATTGTGAAGAACCTGACGTAAAATAAATTTTGGATTTGATGATGAGTTGGGGGGAAAAAAGAGAATATAAATGGGCCAGAGATGATTATTTTCTGTGGCGATTGTAATTTACTTAGGTATTTTAAGCAAATATGGAGTGTATCTTGAACCTTTTCTGGGGTCTCCCGTGGTGGAAGTCGGGGAAGGAAGTTTGGCTTGGGGATGATATAGCTACAGTACTTTGTCATTAAAAACCTTTCACAGGTACCTAAGTGCCAATATTGCCCAGTATGAAATCTCTTGTTTTTAGACCACTGGGACCACTGGTTCTCACACTTGGGGCTTTGGATCCCCTGATATCCGTAGAGATTTTGCAGAGGTCTGTAAATAAGCATTCTCAGTCTTAAATAAATTAAATAAATATACTTCACACATGTCTGTACAACTGCTTTTCAAATGTATTAATATGCTGCTGTGATTTTTAAAATTAATTTATTTAATGACAGTACATAGTTAAGAATCACTTTATTATGTATTTTCCTCAAGCAGTTGTTATGTGAAGTGCTATCGAAGTAGTGTCATTTGGGGAATCTTTTGAAACATTTAGATGTTAAGAAAGGATCCTGTACAGTAAGTCGCCTACATACGAACGAGTTCTGTTCCGAGAGTGTGTTCCTAAGTCCAACAGAGTTAGCCTAGGTACCCAACTAACACAATTGGCTATATACCGCTGCTTTTACGCTTGCTTGCAGACATCCTGGGTTTGAAATAAAGATACTGTACTACTGTATACTGTACTGTACAGTAAAATACACAAAAGCACAACCACTTGTAGAGGATGCACGCACATGACAGTGTACGCCAGACACATGCACTAACTTACGTGATTGCACATGCGAATGCACGTTTGCATCTTTGAAAGGTCGCAACTTGAAGGTTCGTATGTAGGGGACTTTTTGTACTTGAAGGTTATGAACCACTGTGTACATTCTTAGGTCTGGAGAAATCCTAATTCTTTAGCTTTGTAGAGATATGTGTCAGTATCTGTGAAAGCCATTATTTCCGAAATGCTTTGTAACTTAATAATACTTGTGCTCTGACATACATTGTATGTGATATTTCAGCCTAAAGAAAAGTAATGTAGTCTGAACTCTGCATCTCCTTAGTTTTTTTTTAATGCATTTTAAATGACTCCAAATGTCCAATTAGTATATGCGATTGAGTTAGTTAAAAAGTTGCATGCCATTTATTTTTCTTTGTTCAAAAATTATCATGTAAGTAATAACATGCTTTTTGCTACTTTAAAAGAAAGTAAAGTGGGCCATTTACTGCTAAGATTTCTTTATTCTTGGTAGGCTGCTTTTACCTTCTAGTTTTACAAGGTGGCCTTGTGGTTTAATCTTGTAAAGCACGTGCTTTCTGCTCAGATTTTATGTCAACATGAGGTTTTACCATGTTTTAGAGGTCTTTGCTATTTATTATATGTTGCCTTCCAGAGATTTTTTTCCACAGTTGCTGCACTGACATCTGCAGCTGTGGGCGGTGGCCTTGTTTCCCGGAGAGTTTCCTGTTGCTAGTGGTGCTGCTGCTGCTCTTTCCCTGCTTATTGTCTTTGTGCGGGGTCTTTACCAGATGCAGTACCACTGCGCCATGGAAAAGATACAGCTGTGAAAGAAAACTGCAGAGATTTTCCTTTTACCTATTAGCGTCTGAGCCCCTTTTGTACAGTTTTTCCACGTTAGCAGGTGCCTTCGTGTTTGAATGGCGTCTCCTATGAAATGCTGATTACAATGTGATAGTTGCTGTTCGGGGCAGAGGTTCCTGCTGAGCTACAGTAATTGCTCAGGGTATTAACAGCAATAAAAGCTGAAACTTCTGTCATCAGGATTGGTCTAGTACAGCACATTAAAGCTGTCTGCAGAAACAGCATGGGAAGTGGGGTGCTATAGGTTTAGGTGCCTTTTTCTAAGTCACATATTGCTATGTCAGATGTTTTTGTTTGAGTTCTGTATTCAGCACGTATTCACAGTTTTTGTGTAAGAATAACAGGGATGATGAAGAAATATTTGCTCCTGGAAGGAATGTGTTTATTGTCTGGATACCCACTTTCTTTCCTTGTTTCTCAATACTACTTATAAAAAGATAACCTAATAGATAAGAATAATCATAGACGTATTTTCCTTCAGCTTAACCTATAAGGGGAAAAGATGAACAGAAGGAAATGTTCTTTGTTTCTTTGCAAGATTTCAAAAAGAAGAAATTGGAGTTGGTTTGCCCACAGCAAATACCATGCATGGCAAGTGGAACAGTGGAAAACAAAAACCCAATAGCTTTGACATGTTGTTGATTAATTATGTATTTTATCTTTTTATGGTTTGAGGTTTAACTGAGAGATGGATTTCTTTGTTTATACCATAAATTAGAATCAGTCCTTTTAGCATGGTGAGTTTGGAGAACAAGATGTGTTTGGGGACTGTCAGAGGCACTGGGTGAACGCCCTTTGTAGGGCAGGAAGCTGGGAGAAGCAGAGGGTTGGAGCAGCTGTGTAGAGAGAGAGAGAGAGAGCACGAGTGCTCTCCCTGAGTCCTGCCGTATTGGTGCTTCTTCCTGTTGGACTCTTAGATTATCCTTATTGTCTCTTCTGAGTAGAGGGCTCTTTTCTTGGGCCAGCTTGAGCAGATCTCTAGTAACCATAACTGAAAGAGCCTGCTATCACATCTGCATATGCTGTGCTCCCATAGCTTTTCTAGGTCACTGTGTTTGCTTTGAGGGTTTTGTTCCCGAATGAGTCACTGTCATCACGGAGCAGTATATCCCAGAGTGCAGTTAGGAGCGTTTTGGGTTATCACCAGTGCCTTCGACAGGCATTTGTTGAAAGCCTACTTTGTGTTCTTTGTTGAGCGCAGCACCATAAGGGGGACTGAAGAATCTTAAGATATAGTTCCTTCCCTCAGTGATCTTAGGTTGTGATTGGACAGACAGTGGCTGTGATGTTACTGGATGTCAGCCCTCTTTGGGGAACGCTGAATAGGACTGATGTGGAGGAAGCCATTCACGTAATGTCCTAAGAGAAAGATTCCTTACTTTTACTAAAAAACAGTAAGCTTCCATTTTTATAGAAGTCCAGGCCTTAGCATAATAGAATTAGTTTGCTATCTAGAAATAATCATGGATTCTGAGAATGCTTAACAAGGAGATTATTGAGATTAGTGGTTTCCATTCAGCATAACACCAAGGATCCTTGCTCCTTGTCTGGCTTTAATAGTGGTGCTTCGTACCTAATTCTTCATTCACAGATAAGTAGTTGAAGCCATTCCTCTAATACTCTGCATGGGAATTCTGTGTGGATTCCTAATGAGTTTCTATTGTTTGTTAAATAGAAAAAATATGTTTGTTTCCTTGAGTTATATAATTATCAATTCTTTAGCTGTTACATGAAATGAATTTTCAGGTCGGATAGGTAAATTATTACAAATATTATTTTGAGCAGATACCGTTGATTCATTTTTGCTACTGTTTGGCCTATTAAAATGTAATTGTCTTTAAAATTAAACCTGAGATTCCTTAGAGTTGGGGATATGTCTTTGGTGATGTTAGGCTATCTCCAGTTGACTTTTTAGGGCTCAGTGTGTTGTCACTGCCCTGCACCGATGCATGTGCTCTTGGGTCGTTTCTGTCCCCTAACAGCATACGTTCTTAGTGCTGACTTTGAACGTGGAGTAGTGAAGGGCGCCTGCCACTTGTTACCTTGGTGAAGGCACATCTCCATTGCTGCTGTGAGTGGGGGGCCGAGCTCGTTAAGGTGCAGCGCCGTGTACACCTCTTGTTTCACAGTCGAATGTGAGCAGCTGGGGGAGGAGCATTTGGAGTTTCCTTCCAGTTCCTGGTCTGTACCTGTAACCCTACGCAAAGGCTGGTCACCGCAGCGCAGCAGTCAGGGGCTTCAGCTTAGGTTCCACTTACCGTTGAAATTGCCCTCTCTCCACCAAATTGAGTTTCTCACAAGTGTATTAAAAGCGAGAAGCTGCTTTTCCTTCTTTGAAATGAAAACTTACTGAGAATAAGTAATCATATCTTCTCGGTTTTTTTTGTTAGAGACCTTTACATAGATAGTGCTGGGAGATAAGGGAGGTTTCGTTAACATGCACTCTTGTGTACATACGTGTGTGCACACAATGAGTTAATTATCATTTATGTATTATACACCACAGTTATTTAATCCCAGCTTGGTTGATGTGACCAGTCAGCACAGAATGTATGGTGTATGGGCATTCAGGAAATGGGCATCATTTTAATATTAGGTCAGCCTTGTATTGAAAACTTTTGGGGGTGGGGGGGAGGAAATCTGCATTAATTTGAACATGGCTAATTCAGAATTTTAGATGTGATTCTGGGACTGAGTTGGGGGATGGTAGAGTGCATGGGTTGGGAGCTGGACTTTGACATCAGCTGATCTGTTCCATCAGTTGCTATCTTCCATGACCTTGGGCAAGACACTAAACCCTCCTAACCTTGCTGTACTTACCTATGAAGTTGGGATGTAAGCACCTACCTTGCAGATGGGTTGTTTTTAGATTAAAAGATCAAGCCTACAAAGTGGACAGTGCAGTGCCTGGGCCATGGGATGATCGTGACGTTGACATTTAGTTGGCGCTCTAGGTTTAAGCTTTGTAAGGACAGATACCACCACGTCTGTTTTATTCATTGATGTATGCATTGCCCATATAAGATCCATACTAAATATTTACTGAATATTGAATGAAGTTACATTTCAGTGGAAAAAATTGACTGGATGACGTTTTCAAAAATCTTTAGTAGTAGTTTGATACAGTCCATGCATTAACTACAAATTAACCTTCCATTTATTAAACAGACCAAAGAGATCTGCTTCTTTACCTTTAGTTAGCCTGCAAATGTGTAGTATTTTATACATTTAAATAATAAAATTCTAAAAATACTTTAAACCTCAGTTTTAATTTTCTTCAGGAAGTTTATGTGAGTGTAGCCAAAGTCGTAACATTTTTTAGGCATTATTCTGTTTCGAATTTTCTACGTCACTGACTTTTAGCAAAGATAAATGAGGGCTTAGTCTATATGTAAACATCCAGAGAAGGCCAGCTGATATGAAAAATGCCATAGGATGTGATGATTTGTTTCTGTGTGAAACAGTAGTTGTTTCCTCTTGGTTTTTTATAGTCCCTCAAGTTAGGCCTGCAGAATTGAGTCTATTTGTAGTTTCTTTTTCTCTTTACCCTCTTTGTTCATTCCCTGTAAAAAGGTCAGTACCACTTGGTTACAGCTTTGTGACTTGAGTGTAGTGTTGGATAATGAAGTGAAGACTTTGAAGTTTGTTATCAAGTGTTTTCAGTTTATAGAGCGAGGAGTTACATCTTACTTAGATAGTGGAAAGTACAGCAGAGACAGTTCTTTAAAAGAGTTGTTCCTTTTTGTTAGTTTGATTGTTCTCACCTGTCAGCAGTGGGTGCATCCATGGGACGGTGCTCTTATACAGTGATTTCTAGGTCAAGAAAAAGTTGGAAAAAAGAAGGAAATTTTGCCATTTGCAACAACATGAATGGACTTGGAGGGTACTTTGCTAAGTGAAGTAAGTCAGACAGAGAAAGACAAGCACTGTATGATATCACTTTCGTATGGAATCTAAAAAATACAACAAACTAGTGACTATAATTAAAAAAAAACAGAATTACAGATATAGAGAACAAATTAGTGTATCAGTGGGGAGAGGGAAGAGGGGAGGGGCAAGATAGGGGTAGGGGATTAAGAGGTACCAACTCTTATGTGTAAAATAAGGTACAAGGATATATTGTACAACACGGAATATACCGAATATTCTATAATAACTGTAAATGGACTATAATCTTTAAAAACTGTGAATCACTATATTGTATACCCATATCTTATATAATATTGTACGTTGTATATACTGCAATTAAAAAAAAAGTTAAAAAAAAAGGGGAAAAGGTTTGAATTACTGATTTGGTGCTAGAGTATTCTTCTAAAGGCCACGCCTTCCCCTAGCCCCGCCTTCTTTGTTTAAAATAAAGGTCATGGTTGCTTAGTTGCTGTCGATAAGCATTGTGATAAACTATAATGGGGTATTGAGCTTCCTCCATGCTGTGTTTGGAGTAACCCACCAATAATACATATATGTGCAAGGATTAAATGTCCTTTTCATGTTGGAATTTGAAGTTTATAATTTTAAGAGTGGGATGCTATTGCTTAGCCCTGAGTTTGATGGGCATAGTCAGATGCCGCGTTGTTGGGTATCTGCTGTGCCTGCCTCCCACCTCCACCCCAATTATAGGACAATCATGTTGAAAGTTATTTTGAATCACCACAGCCTCTTCGCATGATACGAGTGTCAATTTATAAGTGGAAGGAAGTGGTGACACAAGTGAAAATCAAAGCAAGGCTTTGGGAATAAGTAATCTCAGAACATCTCATTGGTTCCATTTACTTAGCTTCTCAGTGGTCTTTTCACTCATGACTGACAGTCATTGTATGCCACGTGGTATTTAAAGTTTTAATGGTTCACGATTACTGTGAAGTTGGGTAATTCATTTTCTCCTAATTTATTTGGATTTTAGGACTCTAAGAAATCACTTAAAAAGTTTAATTATATTTACTTCCATAAACTATTTATCTAAAAATGTTATTTTAATAGTAAACCTGTTCTCTGTATGTAAAATTCTTTCAATGCAGGAAACTCTAGGTATTCTGATTTTTTAAAAAAGGAACTTAAGAAAGTTTGAGACAATCTGATACTTGCAGAGAGCTACTGTGCAAGAATACTGGTAAAATCTTGTCATTCCAACTCTATTTCTTAGAACTGGAAATTTGTAATTTGTGTATATGTGGTTGTTTGTGTTAAGGGCCAACTCAAAATTATAGAAGAAAAAATCCATTAGAAGAAACGAAAGAAAATTAGGGCAACTGAGATACTGTCAGCGTTTTCTGATTCATAAGTAAGAATAATGAAATGCTTTGAAATGATGTCTTTTTTTCATGTTTAAAATGTTTTAATAATTACTTGAACTTTTGCACATTAAGTAATGCCAATGTGCTTAGAAATGCTTCGCCAAGTGTCTTTCTGTTTAAAACCCTTGATTTGAATGAATAAGGATTTGAGTGGTCTGATTAACTCCTAGTGCAACAGATTAACCACAGGTTCATTTTTATTTGATGCTTATATTAAAAGATCTTGAGTATACTGTACATTCTAGTGCACAGTTGAATCTTTGATCAGAAATTTGCAGTGCTGGTATGGGGAGGTGGGAGGTGTGTGGTGGAGAAAGCTATGGCTACTAACACTTGCTGTCCATGCAGGTCATGTATATTTACTGTCCGTGGGGGCAGTGGGAGTGAGAGACTGGCCGCACAGAAAGCATATATCGTGTGGGAGCCCGGGATGCTCTAGAGGGTCATCTGTAGAGAAAGAAAAGATCAGAAAAGAAAAGCATCATGATAAAGACATGCCCAAGATTAGCTCTTTTTCTTGGGATTTGTCTTTTTTGTTTTCAAAGAGACATAAAAAAAAAGTAGTTGATGGAGCATATTAAAATCTTGGACCATAGGAAGCTGTTAGAGAGTGATTCTTAGCTTTTCGAAATGAATTATATGTATCAGGACTCCCTAAAAATGATTTAATATGAAAAGTTTGCTTATCTGTAATTTAAAAACCATCTTAAGAACAGAAATTCACATAAGTATTTGGATTTTATGGGGTTTTTAGTTCATTAAAAACAACATGAAATTGGATTGGTTAGGTTTTTGGAAATGTTACGTACTCCCTAGGGTTTTTGAAAAGGGACATATTCAGACGATCATCTGAAGTATCTTTTTTGATACTTATCAGGACTGTGCTGGCTTTCAGAAGTTGCTCTCTAATCTTTTGCTGGTTTTAAATGTTTCTTTAAAAAAAAAAAAAAGGCATATGGTACATACCAAACCGGTTTTGCCCCTAAAAGAAATAATGTCCTTCTTGAACTTTATGCTCCAGCCTGTTCGTTATATTTACCTTGTGAGTAAATTAAAGCTTGTTTGAATGGTGTCTTCTTTTTCCTCTGGTGTTAAGCCTTTGTATTTTACCTTATCTTTAGCTTTACAGAATTAAACTAGGACTTTGAGAAAATGGTAGGCTCTTTCTTTGAGGCCCCCTGCCCCCAGTACCTTGAGCATTTCCTTCTGAAGTACATGTCCTATGCCTCCGGCATCTCTCCTTAGAAACTCTTCTGAAAGCTCAGTTTGTCCACTGGTGGTTTATTTTATAGTCGTGTTTATCTGACACCATTGCATTTTTGTTTTTATTATAAGCAAAGCATGCCACTGTCACGGTGCTTTGACACTGTGTCACATCTTAACTTGGTTATTTTGAGGGGCACACACCATACCGCTTCATGACAGGCCCACACTGAGAGTGTGGAGCCGGAGGGCCGTCTGTTCACGCTGGAGAAAGGAAGCAGCTCTGACTGATGTGCGGAGTTTAACTTTAGTGGCAGAACAGATTCGCTGAGACTTCAGAGGCCACCTGCTAAAGGATTTGTGCAGCTGCCTGCTTGTGTGCTGAGTGCCCCTAGTAACCAGGGTATGAGAGGACATTGGGCCTGTTAACTTAAAACTTTTTTCTCTTTTAGGTCCACAACTCCCAGGCCTGTTGCAGATCTCCACCTCCTGCTTTGTGCGACCCCCCAGCATGCTCTCTGCCGGTGGCAGCACAGCCACCACAGCATCTTTCTGAAGCCGGGAGAGGGCCTGTAGGGGTAAGGAGAATCCCGTTTTTAAAAGCTATCAATATTTTATATCCCACAGGGTATAAAATAGGAATATCACCTCCCTCCCCAGAGCCCCTTTAAAAATGTGCTGTATCGTATGTGTTCTTAAAGGAGTAACAAGTACACGCACAGAGGAAGCAAAATACGGGACTTGCCTTACCCCTCTAGGACGGTTCCAGAAGTTAGGGGGCTTGGTGGTGGAGGGGATGTTGGCACCAGCAGAGAGCATGCTGGGCCGCTGCAAGGAGCAGGAGCTGGCAATCAGCAGCGAGTATGGATGTTGGCGACTGAAATGGGGGAAAAAGGGGGTAAGTCTGAGTCCGCGTGTGGAATACGCCTTTCCCCAGGATCACCGGGACTTGTGGCCCGTGAGTCTAAACTGTTTGGGGTGCTGCCCTCTCGGGTGACCTTCGGTAGAGTATCGCTCAGAGGTAGCTGGGCTTTTCTGCAGGGCCGGATACAGAATAAACGTTTTGAAAGGCTTGGGTTGGGGGGTAGATGGAGTGCTCTCGGCTGTACCCTGGCAAATCCTCTGTTACCTGGTGATGATGTGGGGCGTTACGTGAGGTGAAGCAGGATGCAGTGTCTTTAGCGCTTTGTCCCCTGGAGCACAGGGCCTGGTGTTAGTGATCCACGAGGGTTACTCTTGTGCCGTGTGCCTCACCTTTTCTGGAAGCTCGGTGTACACACCTCTCTTCATTTTCCGTCCTTCATGAGGATTTAATGCCAAAGTTTTCTGAAAGACAGGTGTTTATTGTTCTGATTGACCGCTGTTAGTCACTAAAGAAGGTTAAGACCTGTCTTTCCCTTGTTTTACCTAATCTGACCCTGGGGCTCAAACTCCTGCTTGATTAGGAAATAACACAAGAGAATAGCCGTCGCACATGCATGCACAGATCAAGATACTGGCAGTATATGTAATGACTTGTTCACTTGCCGTGTAGAATATTAGTATCTTGAGACTAGGAAAAGAGAGCGCTCCCGATGGCCTGGAGCAGCGCTTGGGAATGTTTCGGGAAGGTACCTCGGTATTGAGGAGCTGGGTGTGTTTCGGGTACACCAGTAACACGTGGGCAGGCGGAGTGGGGGAGCTCTCCAGGTGTACGTGTCAGCATGTCCCTGTGAGCAGCGTAGGCAGTGAGCCTGGTGAAGCTGGGAGTTGTGAGAAGACGCCGCAGGACGTCAAAGAAGAGCACAGGTTAGTGGGTCCTGGGAGGCAGAGGTGGGGATACAAAATGGGGCCGGATCATAGAGGGTCTGAAAGGTTAGACAAGGCGATATTTTATGTTCTAGGCCGAAGAGAGCCTTTGCAGGCTTTTTTATTCCAGGCAGGCCGATCTGCAGATGACTGCTTAAGAAGATTCATTGGGTAGAGTGTGGAGTGGGGAAAGACTGTAAAAGTTCCAATTAGGTGGCTAGGACTGTCATCCATGCATAAAATGAAGAGGACCAAGACAATGGAGATGGGACATTAATAATTGTAATAAAATCAAGAATAAGTGTCACAGCATTTTCATGTTTAGATAGTTGCCACTGTAATTTATCAAGAATTAGACCAGAGAAAAAGGTTCACATGATGGAAGCCTTGGAAGTCTTGATATAATAGCCATTCACAATGGAAGATAAAACCCAATGTAGTGGATAAAAATCTAATTTTAATCCCTGGAGAGATATTGACATCTTAAGGGACAAATTAGCAGAGTCCCAACTGGACTGCATACTTCAAAAAAAGCTTCAGCCTTTACCAGTTACCATCGTGTGTGTGTGTGTGAGAGAGAGAGAGAGAGAGAGATGGTTTTTATCTTTCAGGCCAATATTATCTTTATTCTCTAATCAGTGTCAATGTCATTGTTAGACTGTTTCATTTACTGCAATACCCACTAACCAGGATTTGCTGAGTGGATTTAAAGTTTTGCCCATAATTGATATGTAGTAAACTTTTTATATTAGCATTAGTGATGACTAGTATTTTTTTTTTTTAGCAGTAAAAATATTGTGTCCACTAGGGATTTAAGTAAGTTCATGATGGGTTTAAATAAGTTTATGATAGGTTCTCCAGCCTGCATACCATCATATGTAGGTTGGAGAAGATTCTGTAGTACGATGACAAATCTTCTTTCAGTCAGGATGATGCTGCATAAAGCCTAACGTATTGATTGTTCTTTAACAACGCTTTGTGCTGCCAAAGTCATTTGAGCTGGATCTGAATTGGATCCAGTTGGCAAAGCTCCCCTCCATGTGTGGAGCTCTCATAAATCCTGCAGGCACACACATCTAATACAGTGTAATGAGAGAGCTACTGGGAGAAAAAATTGATTACAGGGTTGCAGACAATATCATTAACGTTTCCTGCCGTGATACACCAGATGTCTTCCCTAATAGACTGTTTTTGTTAATTTAGTTTTTATACGATAGCATTGATTGCATCATAATTCAATCGACTTTCTTTGCATATTCAGGTATATGTGATCTCTGTTTCTATACAAATGATGGCATCAACTCATAAGACTTAATTTTATTAATTTTTTATCTGTTCATTTGAAAAGTATTTGTGCTAGAAAGGCAACATTTTTACTTGTTCCTGAGAATCTGTTAGCTTCGATGTCTTCTAGCAAAAATTACTGATTTACTGGTAGTTGGTGGGAGGGAGGTGAGAAGGCAAAGAAAACATTGCCCAGACCCTCCCCAGACTGGACAGAGATCATCCTGCACCCCCAGCTGTTCCCAGTATCAGGGGGTTTAATTGGCGTGACAGAGGCTCTGCTCAAAGCAGAGAAGGTGCAGCCGTTTAAAGGGGATTTAAAATGCACATTCATTTCCACTGTCATGAGTGTGGCTCTGCGGGCTGGAGTGCTTGTTGGGTGCACCCATCCTCTCCTCACTAAAAAATCAGTACTCCTCACTTGGGTATTTAGTTATTTAGCATTTTTATTTTTCAGTCGTATCTTTTTGTGTGTTTAAGACCTCTGTGGAGTGGCTAACATATATAAATAAGACAACATTGCAGTAGTGGGTCGAGCTATTTTATTTAAGTCATTAAAAAAGAATGTTCATAGCAACTTTATTCACAATAGAAAAATACTGGAAAGAGCCCAAATGTTCTTTGGTGAATGATTGAACCAAGTCATTATTTTTTTAACGACTGGTTTTGTTTTGGGGGCATTATCCTTTAGAGAACAATTTTTTCTCTTGATGAGTTGCTGTGTAACATAGGATGCGTTAATCAACCTTTCTAACCCTTAGTTTTCTCACCTCTAAAATGGGCACACTACTACTGTTTACCTCAAAAGGTTGTTACAAAGGTGAATGAAGTAATTCATTAGATTGCTTAGCATGATGCAGGCATATAATAAGCATTCCTTAAGCATTATCTCTTATCACAGTGGGTTTTGTTGTACAGACTCAGGTTTAAATAATGTATTAGTTTTCTGGACATTCTTAATCTGAAGCCCATAGGCCCCTAGGTGGTCTCCTTGAGTTTAAGAGCGTCTATGAACCTTCTGAAATCGCTTGCAAAGTCTTACACGTACGTGCATTTTCCTGGAGAGAATATATACTTTCCAATCATGGATGATAATCAGTAGATTCCTAAAATGTTGAAAAAACTTCAAAAATTAAGTTTAAAAACTGCTATTCTCTAAAGCCTCTTGAGGTGGGTCACTTAAAACCTCAAATCAGGAAAGTAACCATTAAAATTATATAAATATTTTAAAAATTTCTTTAATTGAGGCTATTTTCCAAGTAAAGGCTATAATTAAAACCCTGAAAAAACAAACACACACCCCTCAAATCAGCTAACTGTTAAGGAAGTAAACTAACGTGGAACATTTACTTTGTGCCTAGGCACACTGCTACTGTTTTCACGTAGCTTAACCCGTTTGATCTCCACAACAATCTGTGATATTTATTTCATTTTGTACATGAGAAAACTTGAGTTCTGCGTTCGTATAAAATCTTGCCTTTGTATAAAAATCTGGCAGGACTGAGGTTGAACTCAGGAACTCACCTGGCCATGTGTAATCTTGGTTGTGCCCCTGGCTGACTTTGTACTGCCTGGGTGACCCCTGCCTCGATGCCCCTTTGCCTTCACTTTACTAGTGAGTTCCTCAGCTGACGTGCTTGCTGCTCATTCACTTGGAAGAGTAGAAGGCTTCTGCCACTGAGAGTTTTACAGGCTGGCCTTTCCCCTGGATAGATGGACGGTGGTGTTAACAGCATGGTGTGGGAACCCTTTTAGTATTGGTGAGTTTTGTTTTCCTGTTAGCACTTGTGGTGGTCCTATCTTTACTGTCCTTTTGTTTAAAAAAATGCCTGACCAGCAGACCCCAACGATGAGCTCCCTTTTCACTCAACAGCATCTGTGTACATTTGAAAAATGACCCTTGCAGTCTGTGTGTGTGTGTTAGTCTGCATTTGTTTCAGATAAAACTGTGCGTGTGAGAAATTGGGCTTTGCATCTCCCTTGGAATAAATCCAACCCCCTGATCTAGACAGACCTACTTCACCAACACAGAGCAGGAAGCCGGGGTCCAGTGGCTCACGCCAAACCCCTGCTTCATGCGGCGATGCTTAGGCCCAGGTCTCTTGGGTCTCTGGTTAGTGTTCTTGCCATTGCTCCTTGCTGCCTTCCTTGACCATTGGGTGTCCTTAGAGCCAGCCCATGCGATAACACCATTTACTTCTTTAGAAGCTAAGAATACTTTGCCTAATAATCTAGTTTAAACTTTTTGACTGAATCTCAAGCCACTGTTAAAACAGTAATATTTTTTGCTTATGTAAGGCATTTATCATTTTAAAGTATCATTTCTAACATTGGTACTTCTCATACTTGGGACTTTTGGTACCATTTAATAATTAAAAGTGAACATTTATTATAAAATGCTGTCTTAAAAGTAAAGTTAATTATATTTCTTACCAGCTTGGTGCTTATAAAGAACTGTCATCTTGTTGCTTCTTTAGCTCTGCAGGAGGTTTTGAGGAATCCTGCTTTTTTCAGAGTTTACTGTAGCTTCCCCAACTGCCACTAAGTATGCCAAAAATAACCATTGTCTTTTATATTTGATTGTAGTGAAAGATGTTAAAACCACTGATTTTCAGAAAAATTGCCAATACAGGTGCTATATTAATTTAGGGATTAATCCATCTACCCTAAATGAAAGATAATTAATAGCTGTTGAATTTTAATGTAGCAAGTTTAAAAAATTCTTAAAACACCCAATTGACCAGTATTAGTATTAGTGAGCATATAACCTACTTCCAGGTGAATTCCTTTCCTTTGGAGAAGTTGTTTTCACAGTCTGCTCTCCCTTAGAAGCTGGATGTCAGCTAATTTGTTCTTAAGGCTATCTTCCATTATATTCATCTGCTCCTTTTTTTTTTTTTTTTTTTACAGAAGGGACATCAAGCCACATTTTTCAGAACATAGATTTGAATAACCTTATGATTTTAAAAAACTGCCTACTGTTTTAAGCAGTCTTTTTGTTACCATAGATCTGTATGAAACATAATGATTACATTTAGGTTTTATTGAGCTTTCCCTTCTTTCAGGGATAATGCATCACCCTTCATTACTTACAGGCACTGTTAGGCCCTTCAACTTTGCCTTTTTAGGGCTGTTTCGTACTGTTTGAAAAATACCTAAGCAAATATATGGAGTTCCCAGGCTTTACAAGTTCTCCAGGATCAGTTTTATTAATATAAATTGCCAAAGAAATTTCAGCACATGGAGGTGTAGAGCTTGCAGTTTTGTTTAGCTTAAACTTTGTGTGTTATACCTCCTTTTAGGACCTCATAGTATTTTTAGTGACAATATCTCTTATAACTATCAAGGCCTTCAGTTTTTCTAAGGGCCTGGGGTCAAGATTAAGTAACATACCTAAGGTTAATCGATCCTTTCCAGAGTCTAGAAATTGTTATGCCTAATGCCTGGAAGTTGGCATTTTCTGTTTTTATCTTTGATCTCCTGTTATACAGTTAGATCGAATGTCAGGTACTTGTCATTTTTTCCCTTTCTTTTCTTTGTAAATAGACTTTATTTTTTAGAGCAGTTTTAGGATCACAGCAAAAATTGAGTGGAAGGCACAGAGATTTCCCATATACCTCCTACCCTTATACATGAATAGCCTCTGCCATTAGCAAAACCAGAGTGGTACATATATTACCGTTGATGAATCTACAGGTCATTATCACATCCTTATCATCCAAAGTGCATAGTTTACATTAGGGTTCACTTTCAGTGTGTTGTACATTCTTTGGGTTTGGACAAGTTTCTAATGCCATGTATCCACTATTAGAGCTCCATACCGACTAGTTTCACTGCCCTAAAAATCTTCTGTGCTTTGCCTATTCATCCCTCCCTTCCTCCTGACCCCTGGCAACCACTGATCTCTTTGCTCTCTCCATAGTTTTGCCTTTTGCAGAATGTCATATAGTTTGAATCATACAATATGTAACCTTTTCAGATTGGCTTCTTTCACTTAATAGTATGCACTTAAGATTTCTCCATGTCTTTTAATGGCGTAACAGTTGAATAATATTTCATGCTGAATAATATTCCATTGTTTGGATGTACCACAGTTTGTTTATCCTTTCACCCACTGAAAGCTACCTTTGTTCCTCCAGGTTTTAGCAATTATGAATAAAGCTGCTGTAACATCCATTATAGCAGGTTATTGCGTGGACATAAGTTTTTAACTCCTTCGGGAGCCTCATTGCAGGATTGTACGGTAAGAGTGTGTTTAATTTTCTAAGAAACAACCAAAGTGTTTCCCAAAGTTAGCCGTACCAGTCTGCTGCGTTCCCACCAGCAGTGAATGAAAAGTTCCTGTTGCTCCACATCCTCACCAGCATTTGGTGTCGTCAGTGTTCTGGATTTTGGCCATCCTGTTAGGCTCGTTAGTGGTATTTCACCGTTGTTTGAATTTGCATTTTCCTGATGACATACGATGTGGAGTATCTTTTGTTAGGGTCTCTGGCCCATTTTAAAATCAGGCTGTTCATTTTCTTAATGTTGAGCGTTAAGAGCTCTTTGTGTATTTTGCATGACAGTTCTTTATCAGATGTGTCTTTTGCAAATATTTGCTCCTAGTCTGTGGTTTGTCCTTTTCTTTTCTTAACAGTGTCTTTTACAGAGCAGAGGTTTTTCATTTTAACAAATCCAGCTTATCAGTTTGTTCCTTCGTGGATTGTGCCTTTAGTATTGAATCTGAAAAGTGATCTCCAAACCCAAGGCCATTCAGATTTCATTCTGTGTTATCTTCTTCCAGGGTTTTATAGTTTTGCATTTTACATTTAGGTCTGTGATCCATTTTGAGTTGATTTTTGTGTCTAGGTTCTTTTTTTTTTGTGGGGGGGGGGAGGGCGTGTGGGTATCCAGTTGTTTCAGCACCATTTGTTGAAAAAATTATCTTTTCTCTATTGCATTGCCTTTGCTCCTTTGTCAGTTGACTCTATTTATGTGGGTCTGTTTCTGGGCTTGCTAATCTATTCCATTGCTCTGAACTGAATGCAGTTTGAAAAATGCAGACATCTTGACTGTTTACTCCTAAATACTTAGGTGTGTATTTTGTAAGAACAAGGACATTCATTTATATAACCATTATATAGTTATCAAAATCAGGAGGTTTAACAGCACTACAATACTAATCGAATCTATAGACATCCACATTTTGTCACATATCCCAATAATGCCCTTTGTAGCAATTTGTTTTTGTGGCCTATTATCCAAACCAGCATCACACATCTATTTACCATGTCCCTTTGTCTCCTTTAATCTGGAACAGTTCCTTAGCCTTTCTTTGTCTTTCACGACATTGACATGTTTTGGAAGAGTGCAGTTCAGTTTTTTTGTAGTTTGCTGCTTCCTAGTTATTAGCTGAAGGTTATGCATTTTAGGCAGGGCTGTTATATTAGTGGTATTGTGTCCTAAGTGCCTTACATTAGAGGACACGGGATACCAATTTGTCACATTGTTGGTGACAGCAACTTGGATCACTTGGATAAGTTACTAACTTTCCCTTTGTAATTAATAAGTAATTGGTAGGGGGAAACTTTGAGGACATGTAAATATCCTGTTTGTCATCAAATTTTCACCCACTAATATTAGCACCTATTTTATTTTTTGCCTGAATCACTGTGGTGATTGTGGAATGCACTTCTTTTTCTTTTTCCCCTCAAACTCTGTCTTTGAGAAATAGATCAGAATTCTCCTACCATTAACTCGAAGGTGGGATTTTTGAGTCAAGTGGAAGAAAGAAAGGGAGAGAGGGAGGGAGGGGGGGAGGAAGAGAAAGAAGGGAAGGAAGGAGGGAGGGAGGGAGGGGAAGGAGGGAGGGAGGGAGGGAAAGAAGGAAGGGAAGGAGGGAGGGAGGGAAAGAAGGAAGGGAAGGAGGGAGGGAGGCAGGGAGGGAAAGAAGGAAGGGAAGGAGGGAGGGAGGGAGGCAGGGAGGGAGGGAGGGAGGGAGGGAGAGAGAGGCGGGTGAGGAGAAAGCCCTCAGAACATTTGAGCCCTCAGGGTGTTTTTCATTTTTAGCGACACAAGGACTTAATGAATTTTCATTATTTTTGTAGAAAGAGGAAAAACCTGTAATGGTGTTTTGTTCCATTTTTACGCTCCAGAGGAGAGAAAAGCTGCTTAGAAGTAATAGATCATGGACGTGGTTAAAAAAAATACACATTTTTACTGCTGAAATAATGGTGTTGATTTGATTCATGTTGGCACCATTTACTAGTGATCAAGTTACTTCATCTCTCTGCACCTCAGTTTCCTCCCTTTTAAAGGCAGAATATTACTTCAGTAGTTCTGGAGTAAAGCCCAGGAATCCACAGTTTTTCCAAGCACTGCCCGGGATATCTTATGGGCAGCCAGCTTTAGCACATGGAAGTCTGCCACCAGTGACTGTGTTATAGTTGCAGATCCGATCCTGTCCTTTGCAGGATGTAGAGTTCTTTTAGTGCAGTTCCAGGACCTCTTATGTTTCTTAAACCTCAGTATTTTATGCCCTTAAAAAATTTGTTTTTGTGGTTCTCCCATTTTACTTAATTTCCTACCTTCCCCAACACACAAATTAGGTATAATCTGCATGTTTAAATCCCTAATATAGCGTTCAGAGACAATTTATAAATAAATTCAAACCAAACTACAAAACCAATAAAACTCTAACTACCAATATTAATTTGATAGAGTGGGTGATGATGTTTTGATGAAATGAAATAGTCACTTGTGACGTAAATTTGTTACTGATTGCTTATGGCCCAGATTATTGGGGGCCAGGGGCTGGTGTATAATGTGTTTAGATTACTGGGTTCCTTGTGGTGACTCAGTTCTTCTCTCGATTTCATTTTTGTTATTATCACTGAGAAACCTCTCTAAGTGTAGCTGCCATGTTGTGACTTTGCCCTTACCTGGCACCACCGTGGCATATTGGGTTTATCTTGTTTATGTACTAGCTTGTGATAATTATAGTAGTACTACTTAGTTTTTGATTGTATGTAAACATTCAGAGTCAAAATCATGTAGCTTGAAACTCTTAATGAAATTATGAAATAGGTAATCCAGAAAATGAGTCTGTTAAAAAATTTAAGATATGCATTGAAATGAAAATAAAAGTTAGCCCTCTCCTGCTCCCACCTCCCCATCTCTTGCTCCTCTCTGAGAGAGACAGTTAGCCAGCATCCCTGACATCGTGCATGGCTGCTTTGTACATACATTGCCCCTTGGTATCTGTGGGGGACTGGTTCCAGGACCTGCCTCAGACGCCAGCATCCGTGGATGCTCACGTCCTGTGGCCAGCCCTCCGTATCCACGGATTCCGCATCTTCAGACACAGAGGGCTGACTGTGTATCTATTGAAAAAGCCCCACATATAAGTGGATCCACACAGTTCAATGCAGTTCACACCCGTGTTGTTCAGGAGTCAACTGCATAATCTGTCGTTTTGGCAATGTTAAATCGAGGGGCTGTTGGGACTTCCCTGGCGGTCCAGTTGGTAGAACTCAGTGCTTTCACTGCCGAGAGCCCGGTTCATTCCCTGGTCGGGGAACTAAGATCCCCGCAAGCCAAGTGGTGCGGCAACCCCCCCCCAGCGCCCCCCCCAAAAAAAAGAAAAAAAAAAAAAGAAAATCAAGGGGCTGTGTTTCACTCATCTTTTTGTTTGCAGTGCTCAGAGCAGTTCTTGGCTCCAAGAAGTTGCTTCTTAACCATTGAATTAATAGTTTGCTTCATTTACAAAATAGGAAAAAAGCACATTATTACTGTTTTTTAATCAGATAAAGAGGGACGTTTTAAAAAGGAATACATTAAATGTGACTGAATGGACCATTAACACGAAGTGTAGCATTCAACACAGTCAAGAGAAACATTGGCCAGTGCTAGGCAGGGAAACAGAGGATGCATGCTTGTATTTTTTAGAAGGAAGTGACTGTTGGGTGTCTTTCCACTTTGCCTACTGCTTCTCCTGAAAATGAGAGAGTTGTGGAACCAGGAGAGTATTCCTGGTTATGGTTTTAGTGATTAGATATCAATATATGGCTCAAGTTTAACTTTTCTCCTCACCTGCTCTAATTCTCGTGGGCTTGTGGAATGCATACAGCATACACCTTGTACACACGTGCATATCAGTTTTTCAGCTAACATAGCATGAGGCTGTTTTATTATGTTTTTTAAAAAAATATTTTTATTTGTTTATTTTTTGGCTGTGTTGGGTCTTCGTTGCTGCATGTGGGCTTTTTCTAGTTGCGGCGAGCGGGGGCTACTCTTCGTTGTTGTGGCTTCTCTTGTTGTGGCGCACAGGCTCTAGGTGTGTTGGCTTCAGTAGTTGTGGCACACGGGCTCAGTAGTTGTGGCTCGTGGGCTCTAGAGCGCAGGCTCAGTAGTCGTGGCGCATGGGCTTAGTTGCTCCGTGGCATGTGGGATCTTCCCGGACCAGGGCTTGAACCCGTGTCCCCTGCACTGGCAGGCGGATTCTTAACCACTGCGCCACCAGGGAAGTCCCTGTATTTTTGTTTTAATTTGATGGTTTTTGGCTCTTTGAGTCTTTGTTAGAGGAGAACTTGCTGTGATCTTACAACAGGAGAGTGGCTCATGGGCCACAGAGAGGGAGATGTTGCCATTGGTGAGGCCGCTGCCCTTGGCTGCAGCCTCCTGGCAGCGCTGACGCTCCTTGAGGCCTGGAGGGAATGGAGCCCGCTGCTGCACTGCCCCGGGGCCTTGTAACAATTTATAGTCTGGTGGAAAAGCAGAAGGGCCTAGAAAGGCAGCTGGACAATCCCTTCGGTGTCCCATAATAGAAGATGTGTGTGGTGACCTTGGAGTGCTGAAGCCCTCAGGCTTACAGTACCATGATCCACAGGATCATGGAGGGACGCTTTGGAATCACAATCCGAAGACAAATGAGCAGCAGAAATGGCTGCCTCCAAATGCCCGTCTCACACACTCAGTGGAAGGCGGGGCTAGTTGTCCACGACAGCAGAAGTGAAGTTGAGTGACGTTAGCGGAGTAGTAGGATAGTGTAACTGGAGTGCAGAACGTTCTGTCAGGGATGAGAGCAGTTTGATTTATACTTGAATCAGAAATCGCTGGCTTGTTTACAGTCTAAAAATTTTTTTTGGTTTTGAATATTTTTCCAATATACAAAGATGCAGGAATACCCTTAAATTTAGTATTACCACTAAATTTATTGTTTTGGTTAATTTTTCCTCAAAGTTTAGGGACTTTATATCCTTCCATGTTGGAATGGGGAAAGAGTGGTTGATACCTATACTGCTTCCGCCTGGTTTTTCCTTCTCTTAGTAGCGTCTTCTTGGTTGTATTAAAATGTTTGCACATGTCCGTAGATCGATCGGCACACTTACCATTATGATGGAATATCATTCTGATCTAAAGATATTTAGTAGATTTGTTAACAAACAAGATGGAAGTTCACAAAGATATCTGATGCATTGTTAAAATTATTTAGAAGAAGAACAGTTGGCAGATGATAATAGGCAGACAGATAGGCTTAATATGTAAAACTTGAAATGCTGCTATGGCTTCTGTGGTTTACGTAGGGAAGACACATCTTTGAGACCAGGGGTTCTCTAGGAATGGATGAAGAATGACAAAGAATGCACAGTGACAGCTGAAGGATCGCATGGCAGGAAAGGGCTGTGATTAAATCCCCCGAGGCCGTCCCTGAGCTGTAAGCTGAAGATAACACTCTCTCCTTCTGCTGAACACAAGAATCAATACTCATTTCTTGATGGGCTAAATTATTAAAAAGGGCCCTTCTTACAATGTTTCATTATCTGGATTTGCCTCTGCTGGTGATCTGTTGGCAGCATATAGGGAGATTTGCTGGGCATTTTGTATTAAAATTATTCAGTCGGCGGTGCAGCCCTTTGGATAATTCCCTTCCATTTTACAATGCTCTTGAATAGATTTGTGGCTTACTTTTGCCTAAGTGGTTTTGTATCTTTTGGAGTTATTAAACAAAGTGTTGGGCACATATACACATTTTTTTAAAAACCTTGTTTGTTTTCTGTTTTTCTCTTTTGTAGCTGTGGGCGGGTGGCAGATTATTTTAGTGATACCCTTAGCAAACGTCAAATGCATCTGGCTTATTACGTCAGCCTCACACATTGATTAATGTACACTGAGTTTTGTCTTCTTTCCTTATGAAGAAAATTATATAAGAGATCGACTTGCTTTTTAGGGGTAGCTTTTAATGAGAAGGGGGGATTAATTAGTTAGGTGGCTGACACCCACCAACCAGCTGAAAAAGAAAGCAGCCCATCTTGTGAGCTTCAGGGAGCGAAAAAAGAAACTAGCACTCGTTCTCTTTTCAGTGCTGGTGGTGTCACTGGTCCCAGTATAATACAAAGGCTGGGGAATGAAGAGAAGGAAGAGCTTTTGTGAGAAGTCCTTTGCCGCTGTCCAGCAGGCTGGGCGGACTTCCGCAGGGGCATCGTTGTGTGAAAGCACAAGGGGACTTGTCCGTGGGACTCGTAGAGTTGGAATCTTCTGGTTGAAGTTTGAAGGCTTCTGCCCTTCTACATTCTGTCTGAAGGGAGATAAGACTCTGCTTCAGTATTCCAGAATTGGTGGTGTGATGTATTTGTATTATTTTGGTGGAGACAGAACCGTTTCTAAAGATTTTTTTATTCAGCTGCAGAAAGAGCCTGGTCAGCTGGACAAAGCCGTGTTGAGAGATGTTAGTCCCTGTTGCGGAATCGTGAGGTGAGGCTAAAGAACCGTGTACAGTCACGTTTCTGCTTCCCTGGAAAACTGATACGATTAAAAAAAATCCCTTTATCTTGTGTGGAGGGGAGAGGGTTGGGAGGGAAGGGAAGCTAATGAAGAAAGGCTGGAAAGAGAGAGAGGTCTTTGAAAGCATGGCTGACCTCAGTGACAGGGCGTGGGAAGTGGCTTCTGTGCGTGGCACCCCGCCCCGGTGGGCGCACAGCTGCCCTAGAGAGGCTCTGCCTCGGGAAAGCTCCCCAGGGCCCAGCAGACTCGGGCCGGCTCCTGGGTGCAAGACTCCCTAGGGAGAGAGATGCTGCTTCTGAACGATTGCAGCCCACCCCCTGCCAGCTCCACAGTGCAGGTGCTGCAGGGCTGGAGTGCCCTCCAGGTGCCACCTGCCACTCGCTGTAGGCAGCCACTCTCCGACAGATAGTTAATTATTTTCTCTTCTGTTCCATCTTTCCTCCCGGCCTCATCTTTTGTTGTGCTGCTTTTTTGAATTGTTTGTTTCATGTTTCCCGACCAGATTCACAGCTCCTGCTTCTGTCCAGTTCATTCTGGTTGAATGAGTAAGTACAGGACATGGGTGGTAGCCTGTCCAAGAGCGAAAGAGAAGTGGCGTGGCTGATTCACCGTACACTGTATGACCCCAGTGAGGAAGCCTTCAGAATACACACTTGTGTCCTGTCATGGTGATCTCGAGAACACAGTCTTACGTTTTCAGCTTGTTTTTATTAAGCTATCTTGAGTGCAGTTGGAATTGTTCTGAGCATATCGCTTTCTCTGGAAGAAAGAGACACATTGCCCTTTTATATTTTAGGGAGAAAGGCAGAAGGGCTGAGACCTAGACAGCCTCTGGTCTTATTTCTTGCTTGTATGAAATGATGCCGTTCTGCTGTTTCTTGAGGAAATGTAATTATCCTAACAGTGATTGCTGAGTATCAGGCAGTGAGTTGAGCCAGAGGAATGGGTTCTTTCAGAAGATGGACTAGAAAACTATCAACAGGATTGATCATTAAAAACAAAACAAAACGAAACAGGATTGATCGTTTAAAAAAAGACAAATCCACTGAAATGTTTATTTACAGAATTCCAGTGAAACTCCCTTGCTTTACAGACCTGATTATTGTCCTCATCAGGTCTCCTGACTGGGTACTTTGATATATAGCTCTGCTCTGAATCTGACTGCGAAACTCTGTGCTGCAGGCCTTACTCCTTTCCTCTGACAGTAACCTTGTAACAGTGACATTGCAGGGAAAAATGCCTTTGTATCTACATCTTTTAGTCATGGAATTTTAACACACTGGTTGTTATTCTACCCAGTTTTCTAGTTCTATGTATTTTTTTCTGCTCATTGGCTTATTGTTTGGGTTATCATTTTAGAGATCTGGTTTAACAAGAAGCAACATGAATTTCTTTGAAAATTCAAATGCCTGTTTAAAAAATTAGCATCAGTACAAATTAAATGATTAGCGCTTGCTATTTTAACTTGCCATGGAAGCAGTGAGGGGTGAAACTTGGTTAACTTTCTCTTTCTGCTGGTGCACGCCCTGGGGCATCTGTCGAGTTTAATAATGCTTTTGACTTCTGGGGGTAACTGAACTTGAAATTTCTCCAGGTCTTTGGTGGGGGAGGTACTTAAGCACTGTCACATACTCTGTGTCACCATTGTTTCCAAAGATACATCACACCAAATTATAAATCTCTGAAGGTTGATTCAGTAGAGAAATTTGTTTTCTTATTCATATTGGGTTTTCTCTATAAGGGAGATAAAATACAGTGCAGTTCACTAGATTTCTAAGTTACAGGCTATTTTGTGTCTGGGATACTGGTTGGAGACATTTTGTGCTTGGGTCAGCTTTTTTGTAGGCAAATTTTACATCTCATGAACTAAAACTACGTATATATACACAAAGGTGTTTATGAAAAAGAGGCTCATTCCTATCAGTTCCCAGAGAAGTGCATCTTATTTTGTGTTATCGCTCAGGTAGCTGATAGGATGCAAGCTTTTTCTAAAACTCTAGATAGGAAATGTTTTCAGTTTTGTCTTCTCTGTGGCTGCTATTCATGTTGGTCACAGACAGTATGTGACAGCGTTGCTGTGTTCTGGTAAAACTTTGTTTACAGAAATAGGTGAGCTGGGAAGTAGCCTGTGGGCCGGTAGTTTGCTGACCCCTGAGCTAGTATAAACTCTTGAGGATTATTCCCTTGAAGGAGTCACTCCAAAGCTTTCTCTCCTTCTTCACTGTGGCTTCATGATTCTGTAAGGAGTGTGTGGTTTGCAGAGTTAGTGGGCAGTTCCTTTTTTCTTTCCTGTGTTATTTTGAGGGGGTGAATATTTTATTAACCTCTCTCCATAACTCCCTCCCCCGCCCCCATCCTGACCTTAATAGTTTTTGTATAGTGCACTGATAGATACGTATTCCTTGAAAGAACTCATTCTCACTAATGATCCTGGAGGATTTTTATAATATGTTTGCATACCAAGAGCAATTAAATGTTTTTCTCAGCTTGTTTTTTTCTTTGGTAATTAACTTATATCTGTAGAGAAATTTTGAAAGGGTAAATGTGCATAATAAAATACATTGAAATTCATGTCCTTATTTTTCTTGTGGGTCTTCGTTTGTTTTTTAAATTAAAAAATATTGCAACAAAATATTTAAGACAGCAGAAGAACCTTTTTATCTCTGTTTACTGAAAAGTATGGCTTCTGTTTGATTTAGTATTTAACAGATAAATATTGATATGGGCAAATACTTTAGTGTTTGTTGCTGATGAAATAAAACATTTGATAGCCACGTAGACAAAGAAAACTTACCCAGATAAAAATTAGTCCACAGTCATAGATGGCATGTCTGATCCTAACCATCAGCTTTTATTTAGTTTTTTATTTAGAATTAAAAAAAATTTAATTAAATTAATTAATTTATTTTTGGCTGCGTTGGGTCTTCGTTGCGGTGCACGGGCTTCTCACTGTGGTGGCCTCTCCTGTTGCGGGGCACGGACTCTAGGTGCGTGGGCCTCAGCAGTTGTGGCTCACGGGCTCTAGAGCGCAGGCTCAGTAGTTGTGGCTCACGGGCCCAGCTGCTCCGCGGCACATGGGATCCTCCCGGACCAGGGCCCAAACCCGTGTCCCCTGCGTTGGCAGGTGGATTCTTAACCACTGTGTCACCAGGGAAGCCCTTCAGCTTTTAAATATGCTTTTTAATATGCTTTTGCTCACAAGACATCCTGGGAAGTGAGGGGGATGGCTCTGTGCCAGCCTTTCTTCACCATGGAAGGAAGAGTACGGAAACTCATTTGATTGACAGTGGATCTCAGAAGTCTGGTTTATATTAAAGTTCAGTATTGTTATTACTGTCCTTCTATAATTATGCAAACTGTTTTTAAGAAACATTATTACTTATTGACAGATTCTGTTCATATCCAGATAGAATATTAGGGTTTCAAATTTTATTTGAGACCAGGGTTTGAAGGTTTATGTCATAACCTAAACTAATGTGCTATGTATTATTTGCTCTTAGTTCAGTTGCTACATTTCTGGCTAAATTATTATAAAATTGTGATTTCTGCCCCTCCAGCTCCTTTTCACACATGCTTTGTTACAAATGAAGTAGTACACCACAGCCGTTAAATCTGGTTTTTGTCTTCACTAGTTGACCATGGTGTTTTTGTTGTATCTTACTACCCAGTGGCATACACACTTTACGTAATTTGTTTCGAGTACACACCCCTGCTCATTTATTTTATTTTGCTTGTGATCATGATTAAGTAATTTCACTTCACTGAGAGGTAGATTGCTCTTATGGAAAGAGCAGGCAGCGGGCTTCTGTTTTCAGTTCTGCTATCTGTGCTTCTTAGGTGTTACTTCAGGCAAGCTATTTCATGTTTTAGAATGTTAGTTTCCATCTGTCTGTCAAATCGAGATAATACTTTGTCTTGCTTACTTCACGGTGGGGTTATTCTCATGTGAGAATAAAAAGAGGTAATATAGCACTTTGGAAATTTCGCAGTGGTCTACAAATGTAGGAGTGTCTGTTATGTCGATTGGCTGTATATAATAAAAACCCAAATCACCGTAGTAAAAAGTCTGTATTCTCATATAAAACAAGGTGTTTTCCAAGGTGTGCCATCCGGAGTTGAGAGAGCGCCCATGACCGTCAGGTCTCTAGTCTCCTACGGTCTGCACCATTGTCGTTAGTGCATGGTTTCCTCGTGGTCACAGATGGCCAGTGCAGCCACAGTGGTCAGGTTCACGTTCTAGGCCAGTGTCACCTGAATCGTAGTCCGTGGACTGAACTGTCTGTTACTAGGCCACCGCGTATTGAGTACAGAAAGTAGCCGTTTAGAAACTTTTATAACCATTTGACACGGCCACACCATTTTATTTGTGTTTTTTATAAAAGTATTACTCTGCAGTGGATTGGGAGAAACTGGTTCTCCACTCTAGCCAGGCAGCTGAAAGAGGAGGGCCCATTCCAGAGCTTTGCTAGGACCCCTACCCAACAACTTCAGTTTAGGTAGATCTTCAGGGGAGCTGGGAGTTGGTTTTGGCTGTGTTCCAGTAATATAGGGGTTCTATTATTAAGGAAAATGGGGAGAGTGGAGGTTGAGTTAGGCAACCAGCAATCTCTGCCACAGTTGGACGTGTCTGAAACTGTAGTACAGTTCAGCACAGAATCAGATCCACAAATGCACCCAGTTCCTGAGTAGTAGTGACCCAAGGCACTGCAGCCATTTCTGGCATTAGGAGACTTACTGCATATCTCAGATGGAAAAACATATTGAGAATGCTAAAAGCAGAGTATAATGATGTAAGAAATTATATGGTTGTCATTTGTAGAAAAGAACATTTTCAACAGATTTTAAATTTCCTTATATTTTCATAACTTAGAACTAAATTTGTGAATTCAGTTATGTTTAGTTACAGTTCCTCATCTTAAACCAACATGAATTATCTTCTTGCAAATATCGTTGTTCGATTCTCCTAGGGTAAGATGTAGAAGTAGGACTCTTTACAAAGATGACTTTTAAAAGGTACCTTTTTATTGGTTTGGAAATGGCATGATCCTCTTTTGTATGTTACAGTGCATACCAGTATGTGTGTTTGTAAATGCAAGTGCATACAGGGTGGAAGCTGTAGGGAGGGTTTTAAGAGACAAGTTTAGGGCTTCCCTGGTGGCGCAGTGGTTGGGAATCTGCCTGCCAATGCAGGGGACATGGGTTCGAGCCCTGGTCTGGGAAGATCCCACATGCCGCGGAGCAACTGGGCCCGTGAGCCACAACTACTGAGCCTGAGCGTCTGGAGCCTCTGCTCCGCAACAAGAGAGGCCGCGATAGTGAGAGGCCCGCACACCGTGATGAAGAGTGGCCTCCACTTGCCGCAACTAGAGAAAAGCCCTCGCACAGAAACGAAGACCCAACACAGCCATAAATAAAAAAATAAATATAAATAAAAGACAAGTTTATTAGAATGAAGTGGCTTGTTATTTAGCTGAATTTTGTTTGTGTTTTCCAGTTTTAATTTCATTGTCCTCATTGAGAAGAGGAGGTATGGTAAAATGTCTTCACTATGAGTGTAATACTTTACATTGGCATTGCAATATTTTTTCCTATTATAAAAGTCTGTGTTTCCTTCCAGTGAATTAAGCCCTTGTGTATTAAACCCTCTTATTGTGTAGCATTTGATACTAAGCATGAGGAAGAGATTTAAAAAAGAATGATAGCTGCATCTTTAAGAGAAAATCAGAGTTCTTACCTGCAAATGTTTGTGAGGGTGCAGGGCATAAGTAAATGTCTTTAAAGTAGCTGAAAAGCAGTGTAGTTGCCATGGTATGTGTGCATTGCTGAGAAGGCTCAAAATGATGGAACCTGTCCATCGGGAAGGTTAAAGAGGAGCTGTCCTAACGAACTGGTGAATTTGGGGTTGGCTTTTACAGATAGGTGTGGTGGGAGGGAGAAGAAAGTGGGCTCTAGGTGGAGAAACTCTTACCACTAATTGCTGGTTTAGAGTAGTTCTCATCATATGGATACTTTTTAGTCACAGTGGCTGGATTCGGTTGTAGGATGATGATAGGCAAGGCCCGTTAATTGACTTGTATAGACAGTTTTGCATTGAAAATAGATGATTGTGCTTGGCTTTTCATCCAAAGGTACTAGTTGGCATTTTTGTTTTTCCTTTAATCAGTGAAGATAGTGCTGATGGTGGTTTGCCGTTCACTGTCAGTGGGAAAACTTATCTTGGTCGCAGATGGTCAGTGGCTGCCGGGAAGGTCAGGGCTTTTCTTGCTTTTAAGACCATCTGGTTTTTTTTGACCATTCCGTTTGAAGCATATGTACCTTTTCCTCTTGTTTTATCCTAGAAAAGCCTCTTCACACCACCAAGTTATTCACAGAGAAAAACTTGTCTTAGCTGCCTGCCGGCACAGGTGGCTTGATCTTTACTTTCTTGCGGCCCTGTGGAAGTTGGGACAAGACGTAGTGGATCTGATGGCAGCACCACGGGACTCTTGCAGCCCTCTCTTCAGAGTCTCGGTTGGAAGAGGTCCAACTGGCTTTCTCCTTTATAGTGAACAAACATTTGGGAAACTCTGCTCAGTTCCTAACATCTGAAATAGCTGAATAACTTTCAGTTGCTCCAGACACTGACAGAACAATACAGTTGAGTCGGGATGGTTTGGAGACTAATTGGTTGGCAACTCTTTCTACTCAGCAGTTCTTCAACTGTTCCAGAAAAAGAAACTGCTGGAGGATTCTGGGTGAGCATGTGGTCAGTGGGAGGGAAGCAGCAACTGTGAATTAGCATGGCTGAGGAGACTGCAGGTGTGGGAAGTCAAGGAACCTTAGTGACTTAGTTAAGTGGAAGAAATGCAATTTGAGGACTAGGTTTTCCAGACTAGCGAATTAACAGTGTGTTTACCCTGCTGCCTGGAAGCATTGCCTTCATATTTCCTTCTAAGTGTGAACTAATTAAGATGAGAAAAATTTCAGCTTTTACTTTGGAAAGCTTAAAGGCATGGTTTATGTACTTTCTGCAGCAGCAGCAGAATCAGAATTCCAAATCAACTAGCTTGGCCTTAGAGTGACTGACGTGCAGGCTTCAAAGCAGTTCACCTTTCCCGCTGTCCTCAGGGCTCCTCTGGCTTTTTGCTTCAATCTGTACAGTTTCATGAAACTTGTTTCATGAGTTAATTTACCTCCCTGAATGGATATGAAACTTCTTGAGGGAACGAACTGTGTTTTAAACATTTTTGATATTCTCTGTGGTCCCTAGTACTGTTCGTTGTGGACTGTAGGCTGTTTATTGATTTGATTGATTTGTTCTCTGCCTTTGAGTTACTGGCTCCTCATCTTTCAGGTCTCAGCTCAAGTGTTGCCTACTCCAGACGATTTTTCTGACTACCTTATCCATGGCTTCAACCTCTTTCCTACTTAGTCATTCTCTAAGATGTTGCCCAGTCTTAATATCTTTATTGTTTTTATGACACTGATCATCACCCAAGATTACCTTGTTGGTTGACAGGCAGACCTCGGTGATACTGTGGGTTTGTTTCCAGATCACTGCAGTACAGCAATCACAATAGAGTCACACCAATTTTTTGGTTTCCCAGTGCATATAAAAGTTATGTTTACAATATACTATGGTCTAATAAGTGTGCAATAGCATTATGTCTAACAAAATACATACTTTAATTAAAAAATACTTTATTGTTAAAAAATGCCAACCATCACTCGAGCCTTCAGGGAGTCATAATCTTTTTACAGTAGCAAATATAAAAGATCACAGATCATAACAAATATAATAATAATGAAAAGGTCTGAAATATTGCAAGAATTACCAAAATGTGACACTGAGACGTGAAATGAGCAAATGCTATTGGAAAAATGACACCGATAGACTTGCTTGATGCAGGTTTATCACAGCCTTAATTTGTAAAAACAAAATGCAATTATCTGCGAAGTACAGCAAAGAGAAGTGCAGTGAAACAAGGTATGACTGTATTTTTTGTTTCCTTTCCCCAATAGAACACTAGAATTTCCTCAATAGTTTGCTTGTTTTCCCTTCCCCAATGGAACAAAAGCTCTTTGAGGACAAAAACCTCATTTGTCTTATTCTGTGACTGTTACAGGATCTAGCACTCAGTTAGGCATTCAGTACCTAGTCACTGAATGAATGAGTGAACGAATGAAAATGTTAATAAATATTTTGCAATTTAGCCAACTCGATTTGGTTTTTACCTGGGGCTGTGGTTTCTTAAGCTGCGTTCTGAGGTGGTGCATTTGGTGGTTACCAGGGAAGATGGTCAGAGGGAGGCTCCATGAGAGAAGCTCTGGGCCCCTGTTTCTACGTGAAGGATGATTTGGATTTCAATTTATAAAGGTTTTGTTTGGAAAAGAGAAATAAAAGGCCCATCTCTACCTTACGGCATCTGTGCATCTTGAGCTCTACTTTAACTGATGTTGCTTAGTTGCCATTTCATGTTGCTGAGGAAACCTGGCACAGATTATCTTTTCACCCTGGACCACATTTGCTGGTTGCTCAGGGATGGGCGTTTCTCTGGATCAGGTGTCACACCCCATGCAGTCAGCTGTAGGCTCTAGGCCAGAGTCACGTAAAACAAAGCATGGCCACCTTAAAGGCACTGGAAAGGGCAACTGCCCTTAGAGGAGGGCATAGGAAGGGTGGGTCTGGGGACTTCTCTAGCTCAGGTACCTTACAGGGACTTCTGGTGAAATTTTAAAGAGGCAGACATGTTTCTGAAAAAGAGAAGTACTGGAATATGTCAGATTTGGAGGTTGGATGGTCTTTTTTTTCCTCAAGTGAAATGAGGATTTTTAATGACTTATTTTAAATTACCCCAGTGTGTTACTTTCTTGTCTTAAATGTTTCTGTACAGTTCAGCCAACATTCATTCAATGAATACTGTGTATATAATAGGAAGTCCATTGTGTAGGAGGAAAAAGATATGAATTAGTCTCCCCCTCAAGAATGGTCAGCTCCAAGGGGTTGGGGGAGGGAGGGAGATGCTTGCCTATTTGTTTATTGCTATAGACCCAGGGCCATACAGTTTCTGGCACATAGTAGGAGCTTAATAAGTATTTGTTGAATGTAAAAATATGAATAAAGTATGGCCTCTGCGCTCAAGTGGTTCAAGAGGAATAGGGAGGGATCACTACACACTTGAAGAGAGTGGGGCTCGGAGAAGTGCGAGAGTGCTTTCCATGGGTAGGACTTGGCAAGGGTACCCCAGAGTGGTAGCTTTTGAGCTGAGCTTCGAAGGGTTGGAAGGATTTTTTTTTTCTTTCTTTTTTATACATTTATGTATTTATTTATTTTTTTGGCTGCATTGGGTCTTCGTTGCTGTGCGCGGGCTTTCTCTAGTGGCAGCGAGCAGGGGCTACTCTTCGTTGTGGTGCACGGGCTTCTCATCACGGTGGCTTCTCTTGTTGTGGAGCACGGGCTCTAGGCGCGTGGGCTTCAGTAGTTGTGGCACGCAGGCTCAGTACTTGTGGCTCTCGGGCTCTAGAGCGCAGGCTCAGTAGTTGTGGCGCACGGGCTTAGTTGCTCCACGGCATGTGGGGTCTTCCCGGACCAGGGCTCGAATCCGTGTCCCCTGCATTGGCAGGCGGGTTCTTAACCACTGCGCCACCAGGGAAGCCCTGGGTTGGAAGGATTTTGACGGGAAAACAGAAAAGCTTTTTAGGACACAAGATAGAGGCAAAATATTTTTGTTGAATGTTGGGATCTAGCTTGGTTTGGTGAAGAGAGTGGTCAGAGATAGAGCTGGAAAGATATGCCTGGCTTTGAATGTCACGCTGAGAAACTGGATTAGTTGTTGGGGAACCATGGATGGTTTTTTTTTTTTTTTTTTACCAGTTGAGTACACGATCAGGATTACGCTTTAAGAAAATTAGAGTTAGAGATAGAAGAACTTATTAGGAAGACACGGGGGACAGGATGGCCAGGATTTCCTGCTCATTGACTAGCTGTTGAGTGTGTGAGAGAAGGTGGTAAGGAATCCTTTAAGGTTTATGAGACCCAAACACTGGGAAAGGGATTTGTTCCATCAGAAGCTGTGGCATTTGTTATGAGTGTGAGAAAATAATTTAATGCTGAGTTTTGTTTTACTTGTTTATATTTCAAAATTGTTCTTAAATTTTAGTTTCCTGGCCTGTGTTCTTACTCCAGGGATTTGGTTCTGATCAATCTGTTGTCTGTTAACGCGCTCAGCAGCTATTCATTCCTTTGGTAGATTCCTGTGACAATTCCAGCTGCTTTCTTATATCTTGTCTCTATTTCCTTATATACATTTTCTAATTTAGTTCTTTTGGTTTGGTTGCTATTTTGTATTTTAACTAGAAACCACATAATTACGAAATGTATAAATTTGTGAACATTGGTAAAATAACATCCTTTATCTGTTGCCCATAGTGCATCTGCAGCATCTGGTCTCCAGCTGAAATCTGCCTGAGAAATGAAGTTCATTTACTTTATCATGATGAGACTTGTCCTTCAGGTGTGCTCCCCTTTTCCTGAGTTTCCTCATTTGGTTACCAGAGCTTTTAGCTGATGCTGTTTCTTAGGCAGAAGGCAGGTGAGGTCTGTTAGTGGTTTCTTTAAAAAAAAAAAAACAAAACAAAAAAACAAACCTCCTTACTGTAAATCACAAATACAAACAACCACACAAAGCATATGTATAGCTTAATGAATTGTAATGTGTAACTACCTCCCAGGTGAAGAAATAGGACTTTGCCAGCCATCTCCCAGTTCCTCTGCAATGACAGTCCCCTCCTTCCTTAGAAAATTAACCACTGCCCTGACTTTTAAAGTAGTGATTTCTTCATGTTCTTTTATAGTTTTATCTCCCAAGCATGGATCTCTGGATACTACAGTTTAGTTTTGCCTATGATCTTATAATCTGTGGTCCCCCCTCCCCGCCCTTCATTCATCCCTTTATTTTCTTAACACTTTATTGAAAAAGCCAAGCCATTTGACGTGAAGTATCTCCCACAATCTAGATTTTGTTGATTGCTAGTGCAGTAAAGATGTGCCTCTGTCTACTGCATTTCCTGCACATTAATAGCTGGATCCAGAGGCTTGTTCAGACTTGAGTCTGACCCATTCGGGCAAGATTACAAATGGTGTAGTAAACTTTTACCAGAGGCATGCCGTGTCTGGTTTTTTTGTTGTTGTTTGTTTGTTTTTTCTCCTTTCTCTTTTGGATTTTACTACCTGTATCCATTAATTCCTTGGGTGTTGCAAAATTATGAGATTCTAATTCTACCATTTCATTTTCATTTATTAGCTAGAATAATTCATATGGCAGTACCTCCTGTCATCTTCGATTTGCCTATCCAGTTGTACCGTTTATTTAGGAAAGACAGGATAAAAGCTTGATTCTTTCTCTTTACCCAGTTTTCAAATAATGCGTTGGGTACCCTTAAAGATATTGATGGGTTTCAAATAATTGCAATTCTTAATCCTTATTGAAGCCCAGATTGTTCCATCGCTGGCTACTGGGAGCCTCTCCAAGTTGGCTTCTAAGTCCTTTGATATGACCCTAGTGGTCTAATGTCCTTGCTATCTGTATGTCTAGCTGCTCCATCCCCATCTTGTGCATTTCCACAGCAGAGCAGAATCACCATTTCTTCTAGACTCCATGGTTTCTTTTAGTGAGAAATGATATTTCAAGAGCACATTCTGGGCTGTTTGGGTCTCATTTCTACTGGATTGGTCATTATGTCTAGATCTTTGGATTTTTATAAATTACATGAAAATTTCTAAAATTTCAGTGGACAGAGCTGGGAAACATTATTATAGTGATACTTTATCAATCATACTGATATTTCTTTTTTTTTAATGCATAGACTTTTAAATTTTTATTTTATTTATTTTATTTTTGACTGCGTTGGGTCTTCATTGCTGCGTACTGATATTTCTAATTCAAATTCAGAATTATAGAGTTTTTACCTCATCTGTATTCCATCTGTATCTTTCACACAGAGACTCCTGATTCTCAGGGACACAGGAGTGACAAAATTAGAATATCCTGTCATTATTTTCTTTATCTCACCTTGCCCAAACAGCTGTCTCAGAGTAACAGTATTAATACCACGCTCACCAATTATGATTACTGAAGAGTATTTAAAAAAAAGTTTTGTTTGTGCTCTCCCTATGCTTCCCCCATGTTTTAAATGATAGTATCGATACTATGTCTACATTTTCAGATTTCATAACTAGTACATACTATAGTCTCTTCTCTTTAACCCTTATGTGGTCTTAGTTCTCCAAGTAACTCTATATTTTATCTTTACCACTAGTGCTTATATAGATGTCTCTCTAGTCATCTTAGTTGTCTGGAGGAACTATAGTCCCCGACTTCTTGAATGCTTATAACAGGTTGTTTGTGCCCTTACACTTGCAGGTCAGATTTGCTGGCTAATGTTTTCTTTTCTTTCTTTCTTACTTTAAAAAATTGAGGTATAATTGACATACAACATCATATTACTCTCAGGTGTACAGCATAATGATTCGATATTTGAATATATTGTGAAGTGATCACCACAATAAGTCTTGTTAACAGCTGTCACCATACATAGTTACAGAATTTTTTTTTCCTTGTGATGAGAACTTCTGAGGTCTACTCTCAGCAACTTTCAAATGCGCAGTACAGTATTACTAACTATGGTCACCATAACATGTTTTCTTTCCTTGAGTGCCTTAAATATGCAACAACATTTTCTTCAGGCGTAAAGCACCGCTGTCAAAGTCTGTTGAAAATCTAATTATCTTTGTTTTATAATTCACATATTGTTTTTTCCTAGATGCCTGAAGAAATTTTTTTTTCCTTTAAAGTCCAGTAATTTTAGTAGAAAGAATGTGTCTTAATTTGGATCTTCTGGATTAGTGTGCTTAAGTATATGGCATGCTCTTGAAGTGTGAAGTTTCAAATCTTTTCATTTCAGGAAAATATTCTTGAATTACAGTGTTTGTTCTTACCCTTAGATTTTAGTGTTTGTTCTTATCCTTAGATTTGGTTTTCTTTTCCAGGAGCTTCTGCTGTCTGTATGTTAGTTGTTCCTTGCCTATCTTTAATATTTGTCACTTTCTCCTGAATCCTTTTTGTTTTTTATTTCTTTTTTGACTTTAAAATTTTCTTCTTTTCACCTTCTCTTTCTCATAAGGCATTGCTAGCTGTGTTTATTCACTCTTGTATTCCTTCTGGTTTAGTCTTCATTTCTAAAATAATTTTTGTCTGACATTTCACGTCTGAGTTTTCCTGTGTCTGATACGTATTGCTTTCTAATGTCTTGTATCATTTATTTAATAATATCTTTTAGCTTGTTTTGAAACAGTGCATTACAGTTTTGGTGGTGTGTGTGTGTGTGCACGCAGGTGTTTTTTTTTTTTTTTTTGCTGTGCTTTCCTTGTAGGGATACGATCCTGCTCCTTATTCCTTTCCCCCCCCCCCCCATTAGTAGCATTGTATGAGGTTTAACCTCAGTACTTTTGCTTATTTTTATGCACATTTGATTTTCTTGAACTTTTAGAAGGAGGTGTGTGTGGTTCAGAGTAGTTTCTTGTAACTTCACGGAGCCACCTCTTCCGTGGTTATGTGATGTTAAAAATATGGTGCTTGCATTTTGTGAGTTCCTGACTCTATTCCCTTCGTTCACTTTCATTTGAACCTTCTTTTTCCTTTACTCTCTTGTTCCTGTTCTGCTCAGTCTGTGCTCCATTCCCTGTAGTTTCTCCTCTGTTATGGGGCGTTCTCCTGGAAGGGAGCTGTGGTGAGTTTTTAGAGTTCACCCGTGGTTAGACTACTTAGCCTTTTCTGGTCCCCCTGTACTAACTTGCATCCCCATGGACAAAACCCCTGCAGTCGCAAGCTGCTGTTAGCACATTGGCCCACCTCCATGCTTATTAACGATTTTGAGATCCTCCTGATCTTCGGTGTGAGAGGTACAGCATTCCTTCAGTTTTCTCCCCTACAAATGCTGACAAGCACAGGCCTTTCCGTTGCTGGTGGTCTGTGCCCCGCACCTGCTTACATTTGGGGATTTGTGAAGATACCTTGTTTCCGCATTCTGTTTTGTTGTCAGCGGGAGCTTGGTTTGACTCTCTAGTTGATCTGTTTTTATGGTGGTGAGTCAGGAAGATCTGTAAACTATGCTGCCATCCTCCTAGAATTCCTGGTATCTTACTTTTTATTGAAATGGTTTTCTACTAAGCCTAGGATCACAAACATGTGAATTCTTAGTGTGATCTGCTGTTTGTCATGGCTGCCACCGTTTCTGTATAAGCCCTGAGGGGAGGGACAGGTACAGAAGACAAGAAAGAAGGAACAGTTTATCAATTACCAGCTGAGTTTGGTCCCCTAACCCCATGGAGTTTCCCCACGTAGTGGTCTAGGCCATGTCAGAGGCATGGATGCTCAGTTTTCTTCTACAATTTTTTCTAGTCCAGGAGAAGCTTGAAGTCCTGTCTTCATAAACAGATGCTCAGATCGACATGTGAAATCTCCCCATTGGTGGTGAGAAGATGCTGCTCCCCTCCCACTTCCGCCCCCCGCCCCACATGTTATGTGTCAGAGCTTTGCGTCTCCCCTATTGGTTCACCCCTTACAAGGTGACTTAAAACATACTAACTTTCCAGAAAAATTTTATTTTGAGCAAAAGGAGCAACTGGTTTAGTGACTGGAATTGTAGATTTGAGGAGATGTTTTGTATGATTATTTCTGGATTATACATTTATCTGAGGTAATATATCAGCACACAATTATAGCTGAGATTTTTTACATGTTTCACAAACATAAACATTAGACATTACAAGTGTCACAACAATTCAGTCTGTATGCATGCATATTAAATAAGTATACATTTATAAAATATAGTTGCATAATTCAGACAGGAAAACCTCAAAAAGTATAACCATCAGTCAACATTGCTATTGATTTTATGTAAATATAAAGTATGTTAATAAGAGGAAATGATGCTTTCCAATATTGGTGACAGCATACAAAGTGAGATTAAGATGCCAGTGATCTCAAGGGCTAAGGTGTAACTTTTATTTCTTGAATGCAGATTTAAATGAATCTACACATATACTATCAAGCTATTTTCAATGGGAAGAGGAAAGTCTTTTCAACAAATAGGCTGGGACAGTTGAATATCCATAGGGCAAAAACAAAAGACAAAACCCTAACTCACACCATACGTAAGAGTTAATTTGAGATGGATCATTGACTTAAATATAAGGTAAAAATTATGTATCTTTACAACCTTGATGGAGGCAAAGATTTCTTAAAGAGGAGATGGAAGGTATTGACCATAAAAGAAAAAAAAAGGGAATTCATCAAGAGACATTGTTAATATTCATAAAGGAAGCATCAGACAGTGAGAAAATGTTTACAACACAAATCTGAGAAAGGAATTGAATCCAGAATACATGAAAAACCTCAAACAAAACTGCTACAACTTAATAATAAGGCAACTCAGTTTTAAAAAATGACTTGAATATAGAGACACTTTAAGAAAGAGGATATATGACTGGAGGATAAGCCCATGAAAAAGTGCTCAATATCATTAGTCATCAGGAAAATGTAAGTTAAAACTACAGTAAATACCACCGTACAGCCACTAGAATGGCTAAATGGAAAAGGCTGATGACTGATTATCAAGGATGCCTCTCTGGCAAGGAACTCTCCAGCTTTGCTGGTGGGAATGAAAACGGTACTACCACTTAAACAGTTCTGACAGTTTCTTAAAATTTAAATATATAGATCTATCCTGGTCTCTATAATAGAAATCAGATTAGTGGTTGCTTCTACAGGTAGGGTAGAGATTGAGTGGGAATGTGCTTGAGAGAACCTTCTGGAAGAGTAGAACTATTTTGGACTTAGGTTATAAGGGGGTCTATGTACATCTTCATAAAAACTAATTGAGAGACTTCCCTGGTGGCACAGTGGTTAAGAATCTGCCTGCCAATGCAGGGGACACAGGTTCGGTCCCTGCTCGGGGAAGATCCCACATGCCTCGGAGCAACTAAGCCCGTGCGCCACAACTACTGAGCCTGTGAGCCACAACTACTGAAGCCCGTGCGCTCTAGGGGCCCGCATGCTACAACTACTGAGTCTGCATGCTGCAACTACTGAAGCCCGTGTGCCTAGAGCCCGTGCTTCACAAGAGAAGCCACTGCAATGAGAAGCCCACGCACTGCAATGAAGACCCAATGCAGCCAAAAAAAAAAAATTAAAAAAAAATTATTAAAAAAAACCCCTAATTGAACGGTGTACCTAAGGTCTCTGTATTTTGCTGTATGGAAATTATATTTCAATTTTTAAAATTGAGTGCAGATTATAAAACATTTTATACAGTTTGGTAAGTGTAAATGTTACAATGCTGTTTCATAAAACCGCAGTTTTTGGATTTAATCCAAATTTTATTGGCATTGCATTTTAATTTTATTATGCAATACATGAGAGTAAAACTTAAAGGTTTCACATTTGGTTTTGTTCACCAGTGTCAAGCTGGTTTCACTGTATTGCATGAGGTGAATTCCAAAGCAAATGGCCCAAGTTACGTGCTAAATATAACTAAAGGCTGTCTGGTTATGCTGTGAACTTTTTGTCACCTTGGTTGTTTTTCATGAATTTTTTTTCTAGATGTTTAGGATATCAAACACCCGCTCCTAGTAGTTTGCCTACCATTATCCTCTGTAAGGGGCTATTTATAGAGCATCCCGTGATAGGATGATGAATTTCAAAGAGAAGATCTTGCCAAATTACTTCACATCATCTTGGTAATTTTTGAAGTGTCCTTCCATTTTGCTATTTATATTTGGTTAGTTTTTAGCCTCTTCTATCTTGTTTTGTTATAGTCAGCCTCTGGAAGATGCTGGCTCCTGCGGGTACAACCTAGTTTGAATTCCTCTATGCCTTATTTTTCATATCCTAGCTACTTTATTGATTTTTTTATATAAAAATTCAATTGTGTATGAAGAACAGTTTATTCTTAAATTTTTATGTATTTATCACGTAGTCCACTTTATAAATATGTCCTTTTTCTAAGAAGGGGAATATTATACCTAGATATTATGTTTTTCCTAGAGTTAATTGGGAGGACTTTATTTTTATGGCAAGCTCTGAGTTCATGCTTTATGTAGCATACATTTTTGTGGACTGCTTTGTGGAAAAAATCACGGAAAGATTTTTCTTAAGAGTTCATTCAAATATATTTACAAGAAAATGTCACGGCTGTGTTTATTTTTTTCGAAATGCTGTGAGTTAGGAACTGTTCTGTATTTTGCCTTCCTCAGGAAAAATGCAGGATAAATGTGGCCAGATTTTTAAGAGACAGTGGATTTCTGCTATGCAAGAAGCTTCAGCTTTGATGAGCTTTGAATGTAATTTTCATGAACCTTCATAAAAATATGATTCTTTGGTACATTCTTCTTCTTTAAATGTGTTTCACCTTTCTTACCTAATTCTAGCTATTTTGTACCTGTGATATAAAGGCATGTTGGAACATCACGGCTGGATCAACTAAAAATACACTAGACTCCGTTTATGACACTTTAGGGAAAGGGGACCAAGAAGACATTCATGGTATTTTCTGCTTTAATACAAGACAGTAGTCATTATTTCTCTGCCTCTGTTACATAATAGCTAAATCTCAGTTTGTGATATCATGGACTGAGAAATTTACACATAATGCACAAAATTGGAAAACCTAACATTCAGTACTGCTGTTTAGAAGCTATCATTTATTTTTAATTACTGTTTTATTTAAAACTAGCTTTGTTAGAGCCAGCATTTGTTAGTTGGCTATCTAGGGGTAATCTACCCTTAGGATGATTTGCTTAGAGGGTTAGGACCTCATGTTGATAGGATAACATTAAAAGGCTTTTCCTCCCTATTCAAGTATTATAACAAATGGGTGGAAGGGTGAGGAGCTGGCTTTAGTTGGTACACAGGAGTGTCCTATTATTCCCTGAGTGAGGGCCAGGTGAAGGTTTCCACGTTTTGTATTGTAAGTTATCTCTTTAGGGCAACTTAATGTTTTGTTGCTTGGGGTAGTCATATCATATATATGTATTTGCAGGGTGGGGATACAGACAGTACAAAAACAAATGTTACAGTGTGGTGCTAAGTGTAGTGGTTCTTAAACTGGGAGCCTGTGAATGTTCAGACATTTTCTGCAATTGTTTGCACGGCATGCTCATTTTCTTGAGAGACAAAAGGCCTAGCAAAGGTTAAGATCCATCGTTCTAGAGCCTGATTTGAGGTGTAGTTACCAGGTATCAATTTCTTCATAAATGCAAAGAGGCAGTAGCCTCTGTAAATTCCCCAGGCAGTTGATTCCACTATCTCCTCTTTTGTATGATCATATCATATTTTCTTGGGCATTGTTTCATTTTATGTCTCAATAATTATTTACTGCCAATTAGAACTCTGACACTTTCTCTTGTTAGCCTACCTGACATAACATTGGTAGAGCTAGAAAATGATTTCCTGCATTTCCCTCTATAGCGATTGCCTCCCTCAAATTATAGAATATGGTAATATTGTTAATAGGTAAAGTGGTGACTGTATTATGTGGTAATTGCGAAGAGTCAGCTATTAATGTTTTCTTTTGACAATAAAAGCTTTTCTGGACTTTACAGAATTAGGGGAGTAATTGTGATCCTTGTTTTAAAGGTCATCATTGGTGATCGGTGGAGAGCTCTAATGTGTCTTTCTAGAAATCTGTGAAATTTAGTTTGCACTAATCCTGGTGACTGTGCATGAATAACAGACAGCAACACAGATGAGCACAGCCTTGAGCTTGGTAACTGCTTTAGATTTGGGCTCCAAGTAAGGACTTCAGGGAAGGTTTCTCTGTTCTTAAAAACTAGGAGATTAATAGATCTTCCGTCCAGGAGGGCTCCCTAATTTCAGTTGGACACTGCCAAAAACAAGGACTCTGTAGGTATTAATATGACTCTGCTTCTTTGTTAGTAGCCTTGACAAAAGCTTCCTTTTTTATGTGTATTTACTTTTCAAATAAAGGATCTTTTACTATTTTGTATTTTAATACAAGGGGCAGATGTCTCCAGCTCTGAGCTGGGCTTTGCAACATGTCCTGCCTTTTGAATGTTTCTTTCAACTTGGGTAGCTCTCTTTGTTAAAAGGCCAAACCCCTTAGTGAGATGTTCTGGGAAAGAGGACCCCTTGATATTTGAAAGGTGAGAAATCCATTTAAGCCACGTGATGGCTACCGACAGCCCTACTGCCTGGTTCTGCTTGTTTTAATGTAAGTGATAGATGCTCTGGCTGGTTGTGTTCAGTAATTGGATGTGAACTATGTAAGTGACATTTCATGGCAAATGTGAGGGCGCTGTGGATGGCACTCGGTTTCTGTGTTGCTGCCTTAGGCTTAAAGGTAAAAACCGTAATGGAATTTAATTATTAGAGCATATATTCAAATATTAGTTCAGTGCATTTGTAATACCCTTAGTTGTTAGGTAACTGTTCGATTATTGTGTATGACACTGAGTGTGTGTGATTTATAATGCCAGTGTGTGCAGTGCAGCAATAGAAATGCTAATAAGGCTGTGTGTAGGGAGGGCTGCCATCAATACTTTGTCAGCAGCTTGCTGCCAAGTAGTCTTCTAGGAAACACATAATCTGCAATCAAAGAGGACTTTGTGGAAATAGCAAACATAGACAAAAAATGTTACAGAAAATAGTGTTCATGGCTTTCTTTCAGGAGAGGTTTCAGTTACATCTTATTAATAACACCTTCTTCCCTTTTTAAGTGTGTATACAGCCTTGATGGTCTATCACCAGATGAAGAGGAGTCGGTCATACTCTTTGTTCATTTCAGGGCTGGTTTTACAAGGTAGCATTGAGTGGAACATCTTATATTCAATTAGAGACTCTCTAGATTTCATATTTAAAGGCTCTATGCCTTTTCATATCAGTAACACTATGAGCATTTTTGAGGTGAGGGTGGTCTCTGAATAAGGATGGTATGGCATGTATGGAGGGCAAAGGAGTAGATGGCTTTCTTCTACAAGCAGTTGAGAACGTGTATGACTGTTTATACAGTGGTCCCTTAGTATCCTCAGGGGATTGGTCTAGGACCCCCCTGTGGATACCCAAATACTCAGATGCTCAAGTCCCTATGTGCTGGGAAACAGAAAATTCATGTGACTTGCTTGATTGCCGCTAGTCACTTCATTGCAGTTGTCTGGAAGTGAACCCGTAATATCATTAAGGTATGCATGTATACATACTATGTATGTAGTATACCACTATACATAGTAATAGGTATGTATAATATATGTGTAAGTTCTATGTAATGTTTACTCATATCATGCAATAAAATGCTGTAAGCACTCCAGAAACCACCCTCATGCCCTCTCCTAGCCACTAGCCCCACGATAACTACTGCTGTGGGCTCTGACATCATAGATCAGTTCTGCCTGCCTTTGAACTTTATATGTAAAGGGTATCATGTGGTATATATTTATCTGTGTCTGGTTTCTTTGGCTTACCATATTGTTTGTGAGTTGCATCCATGTTTTTGTGTGTTACAGTAATTCATTTTAATTGCTATGTAATAATGCATTGTATGGATATACTGCAATTGATCCTAAACTGTTAGTGACTATTTGGAAAATTAGAAGGATTTTAAAACATCCCCTTCAGTAATTGAGCAAACAAGTAGATTATAAATCAGTAAGAATACTGAACAGCACAGTTTAAAAATTTGAGTTAAATGTCATACATACAGAATACTATGCCCAGCAACCAAAGAATATACATTCTTTTCAGGTACATATGGGACATTTACCAGAAATGGCAATGTTGGATCTTAATGCAGGTCTTAACATATTTTAGAGGATTGAAATCATACAGAACATCTTCTCTAACCAGAGTGGAATTAAGCTAGAAGTAAAAAAACAAAATGATTACCTGGAATATCCAGAAATGTTTGGAATAAAGTGATGCACTTCTAAATAGTCTATGAGCCAAATAAGGAATCACATTAGAAATTAGAAAATATTTTGCAGTGAATGATTAATGAAACTATGACATATCAGAATTATTGGATATAGCTAAACATATGCTCAGAGGTAAATTTTTAGCCTTAAATATATATGAAAATAAGAAAGGTAGAGTAAAATCGATGGTTTTAGTATCTGTATTGAGAAATTTAAAAATAACTTAAACCAAGGAAAGGAAGGGAATAATGAACATAAGAGCTCAAATTAATGAATTAAGAAGGAAGTATACATTAAAGATAATTAATAATATCAGAAGTTGCTCATTTGAAATGACTAATGAAACTTAAATTCCTGTACAGATGATAAGGAAGAGAAAGAAAAAAAGGCAGCAAGTTACTAATACGAAGAATAAAACTGGGACAGCACTACAGATCCTACAGGCTTTGATATCAGAGGACATTGTGAACAACGTTACCTATTAATTTTGAATATTTAGCTATGGCACCAAACATTCAAAGACAAACCTAAGACAAATTTGCACAAACATGAATAAGAATGCTTATAGTAGCAGCCTTGGTTGTAGTAGTGAAAAACTGGAAATGACCCAAATATCGATCAGCAGGAAATTTTTGAACAAATCGTGGCATATTGTACGTAGATGTAATATGTATCATTTAAAATGAATGGACTAGGGCATGGATGAATCATGCAAGCATAATGCTGAATAAACAAAGCAGATTGCAGAGGCAGCCAGAGTACGGTATCATTTGTGTAAAATGTAAAAACTGCAAAACGATACCTTATATAGTTTTAGCTGTATGTACATATGAAGTAAAAGTATAAAGCACTGTGTGGGAATGAGCAACAGTGAATTCAAGATAGTGTTTACCTCTGGGGGGAAGTAAGAGAGACCTGTCTAGAAGGAGTGTATAGGCAGTTTCTTCAGGTTTGGTTATGTTTTATTTCTTAAAATATGTTTGGCCCATAGTTATATTATTTTTATACCTTTATGCCTGTGAAATTTTTCATAATACATTTTATAAAAGAAAAAAAGGTAAAAGGTAAAAAAACCCCACAAAACCTGGAGTTTTCATGAACAAAGCTCAGCCTTAGTGAGAGACAGAGACTTGGATTTCTGTGTTGTCCCTGTGGATGGGGAAATTGGTGTATGGATTTATTAAGGTGATCTAACCCCCCTTGTGTGTCTGTATGAAGCGCAGTACACTGTTCCCTGCCAAATTCAGGTGCTTTTGAAAAGACAGCTAGTTTTAAGGAAAGCAATACCCGAAGAGATTAAATACAGTATACAAAATGTTACTTGCCTAGGATTGTATGGTTACTAAGTGGCAGATTTCATTGCCAGTGGCTTTTTTAAAGCACTTAACCATTCTCTGACCTTTTTTGGGAAGGGTGGAGAGATTGCTAAAGGGTCCGTCCCTCTATTGGAATGTTAGCTCTGTCAAGACTGGGACTTTATCTGTGTTTTTCCTCTCCAGAGTCCTCAGTATGTAGCTCCAGAACAATGGTCTGATACCTGGTAGAAGCTCATTAAATATGGATTACATGATTTGAGGAAATTATACTGTAAAACTAATTTGAAAACATTTTTTTCACTCTCATAACTATTGTCTCTGTAACTGTTATCATATTCTGGGGTTTTTAGGAGGTCATTGAAGTCTCAGCTCAGAAGTTTTATCCAGCAAATTATTTGATTTTGAAGAACATGGGGTTGTTGTCTGTAGTGGTCTTCTCCAGCATCAGCTGGTAGAAAGAAGCATCACAGCTGACTCAAGAGTTGTTTTTCTCATAATAACGTCTCTTTGTGTTAAAATGGGGGAAGGAATTTAGATTAGAATGTTTTTCTAGCATTCTCTGGCACAAAAGCTTTTTCAGCAGAGCAGATTCATCAATTCTAAAGGAAGTTAGTCTTTTTGTGGTAATGGAAATATTCCCTATCTTGATTGTGGTGGTGGTTATACAACACATTTATCAAACACAATTTTATTGTATATAAAATATACCTCAATAAAGCTGATTTAGGAAAACAATAGATGAACCAAAACCAAAACAGTAAAACAAAACCCCCAAATTAAAACATTTCTGAAAAAGGATAGAGGATGAAGGATTTTAAAGAAAACGGTCTTCCTTCAGAATTTACTAACATTTATATAAGTTGTATTAGTGCTTGAACATGATGGGGAATCTTCTTGGCAAAAATTAACCTATTTTAAAATGAACTGTGGCTCTGGTCATATGCTCTTTGATTTTCTTCCTTTCTTTTAAGCAGCATTTGCTCAGCTTGGCTCATACTTGAGTGAATACCGTGATTGATTATCTGGGATTAACTCAGCCTTCTCATTTCCTGTTTCTTCTCCAGCAGGCCAGTGGGCCTTTGTTGTCTGGCATGTGGACTGAGATAAGCTGTCAGGGCATATGTTTGTGTTAGAAAAATGCTTGTAGATAGAACAGGTATAAATAGACTAGCAGGTATTAAAGGTTACAGTCTTCATTTTGGTTTAAGTCAAAAGGAGAGAAGAATAAATAAGATACTTACAACTGACTATATAAAGTGAAATAGGAAAACCTGAATTTTTAGGGTTTCTACTGATTTTTCCCCTTTTCAACCAAACTATTTGAATTTGTTTATTGGCAAGTTCAAAATGTTTGTTAGCTGTAATTGGATTCTTACTATGTAGGCTGACTTTATTTACATTTAAATAATTTCTGAACTTATATTAGTGTTCCTTAAAAGTGCAGAAACTCAATTCTAAAAACTTTGTGCTACTAAAAGGTATTTTATGGTGTTACTAGCTGTATGTTTTGCAGTTTAATTCAGAGAACAATGATACAAAAAGGTTATCACCTACAAAGAGAGGAAATGCTGGATTCACATAAAATAGGTATGTTCATCTTTATAAAAGATGGTAATTCAGTATAGTATGGTACGCTAAAAGTTTGTTTTTTTTGTTGGGTTTTTTTGGTTTGTTTGTTTTATTCTTAAAAGTTGACGTTTCATGTTGTCAGTTTTCTTAGGTAGGAGGCAGCACAATTTTTGAAATGGCCACAAAGTTGCCTGGAATTGCAAATTGCTGAATAAAAGTTACCCAGGTTACTACCTATTTTCTCCTTGCATGCTTTCGGCTTAATAGGTTCACCATTGTTTTTTTTTTGTTTTTTAAAAATTATTTTATTTATTTTTATTTTTGGCTGTGTTGGGTCCTCGTTTCTGTGCGAGGGCTTTCTCTAGTTGTGGCAAGCGGGGGCCACTCTTCATTGCAGTTCGCGGGCCTCTCACTATCGCGGCCTCTCTTGTTGTGGAGCACAGGCTCCAGACGCGCAGGCTCAGCAGTTGTGGCTCACGGGCCTAGTTGCTCCGCGGCATGTGGGATCTTCCCAGACCAGGGCTCGAACCCGTGTCCCCTGCATTGGCAGGCGGATTCTCAGCCACTGCGCCACCAGGGAAGCCCTCACCATTGTTTTAAAGTGTTACTTTTTAGTATAGCCCTATTTATATTCTTGTTTGAATCAAGATATTTCTCAATATCACGAGCTCAAATTCTAGAAAGAAAAATATCTTAAATTGAAACAAGAGGCTTCTTACCTAGATTTTCTTTAGGAGTTTAACTTCCTGCTCGCTACTAGAATGTCTGATTGTATAAATAAAAATAAAATCTTCTATTTTTTAATAGTTTCTGACTCCTAACTACACGTGTGCTCTAGCATGCCAGCCATGGTTCCGTTTGGGGAGCCTGCCAAAATTGTTTAAGCTCCCAGAGGCTGCGAGGGGGGCGTCTGTGCTGCTTGTGCGGTTTGTCCACTCCATCGCGTGGAGCAGCTCTTCTCTCCTATGGCCTTGGGTCTGCGGGGCCAGGCTGCTTTCGTGATCATACCAAGACGTCATTTGCCTTTTTCACTCTTCATTCTCTCATGAGTGTACCGTGGGGCTTCACAAAGGCTAAATGATGTGTGATACATCTCAACGGATTGAAGCAGAGTCAGATATGAGAATCTGTTTCCTTAAGCCAGGTATCCGAGAGATTTGTAAGAACATAATTATTACTGGTTTCCTAAATTTAGTTTGTTTTAAAAGCATAGTTGCTTGTTGTAATTATTTACATTAGCATGTCATGGGGTTATTGTTAAGTGAGTTACTAAAAATGTCTAAAATTTTTCTTTATTTTCATTTTCTAATATAGTAAACATTGATAAGATATGACCCACATAAACAAAAGCTCTTGGAATTCCTCAATAATTTTGATGAGAGTAAGGAATCCTGAGTCTAAGAAGTCTGAGAACCACTTCTGTGAAGCACACGTTGACTCAGTGAAATCTTTTCAAGATATTTCAGCATCCATTTTTAATAGTAAAATCTGTGTTATGTATCTTCAATCATAAGTTAGTAATTTTTATTTCTAGAATAATGTCATAGTTTAATTTGTGAAATTTCTAGAGAATTTTGGAAGACTACAGCCCAGGTTCTGCCCGCCCCTTCTTTAACTTCCTTTTCACTCCTGCCCCATCATTAATTTGTGATAGAGTTCTGTAGCTTTTCCGACTATGTCATGTACAAGAACTAATTAACTCCCCCAGAATGAGTAAAATCGCTGCTGCCATCACCATGATCACCAAACAACAGCCAACGTATTGCAAACATGTTAAACTTTGTAGTATTTGGGCTTGATTTTTTAAGAAAGAAATTCAGTGGAATGTTTAATTACATGTAGTAGGGATTACGAGGAATTTGGCAATTTCTTATGGTGCTGCCTATAAACAGCTATTTTCTCTTCTGTTATGGGGGAAATCTTTTGGGCCAAATAGAAAATTTGTGGTTATAGATTTATCTGGTGTAATCATGATTTCTGGAAAGAATACTGGCTTTTAGGAAGGGGTTTATTTTGGGTTTGGGCTGCAGATTTTTGGGATCCAAGTATAGGGACTTAATCTGTCTGTGAAATTCCATCTTTCTAGCTTACCCTTCAACCTGAATTTTGGGACCCTTTAAATCCTGAATCTGACATTTAGTATTTTTGTCAGGTGTACATCAACACGATTCATGTGGGAAATTATAGGAATGTTTTTTAGTTTGTTATATATGTCCCCATATACTAAGTCCCCCTTTAAATGTGGCTTATCTGTGTTTGTGTGACATAAACTTGTTATTCAGTTTAAGAAGACAAGGACAGCAGAGGTTACCTAGTGACCCTGTCTCCTATCTTATGAGGCCAAGAAGTACGAATTTTCCCAGGGCTACCCCTGTACTCAGTTTTGGCCTCGTCACTGCAAATGCAGGAATCCATTGTCTGAAAATTTCATTGTTCATCCATAATGTGTAATCCCCAATAGAAATTGCCTTAATGAGTTTTGACTCCCTAGTTAGCAGTTGAGAGAGAATTTTGTTTTCATGCACCTTTTTGGTCCTACCATTAATAAACAAGACATCATTAAGAAACAGTGATTTTTGAAAATTATTTCTGATCATTGGAGCCTGTGTGTCAGCACATTTTTAGTAACATCATCTTTCTGGGGATTTGGATATAACCAGTTATTTGCACATCTTGGTTGTAAACATTGTAAAAAGTCATCTGCCCTCCCAGAGTTCCACCTTCTTGCTTCACCATCTGATTCCAGATTATTTAAATCCTCTTGCACAGACCCAGATGCTGATGCAATCTCTTGAAAACAGTCTTTTGGATTGAGTGCCACCGGTTTGGAAAATGAGCTTGTAACAACCTTGATTCTAGGGCCTAACGGCAGTAAGCACCTTAATCAAATGGATATGGTTTGTTTGTTTCTTTTATCTATTTTTATCTATTTTATTCATTATGTTCTGAGTAGACCCCTGTGTAGTTCCAGGTTATGTCCATTTGCAAATGCCAATCAGTACATGATAAGTAGCCACTTGTATTAGTCAGCGTTCTCCAGAGAAACAGACCCAATAGGAGAGATAGATATATGTATATATACTATAGGAATTGTCTCATGAGGTTTTGGAGGTCGGAAGTCCCTTAGTATATGTATAACTTGCTGTCTGCAAGCTGGAGAATCAGGAAGCATGTGATATAATTAAATTCAAGTCGAAGGCCTGAGAACCAGGGGGGCTGCTGGTGTTAAGTCCCAGAGTCTGAAGGCCCAAGAAGAGGAGCTCTGATGGCTGATGGCAGGGAAAAATGGATGTCGAGCTCGAGAAGAGAGAAGGAATTTGCTCTTCCTTCTTCATTTTGTTCCTTTTGGGCCCCCAAGAGATTGGGTCATGCTCGCCCACATTGGGGAGGGCAGATCTCTTTACTCAGTCTACTGAGTCAAAGTTTGACCTCTTGCAGAAACACCCACATGGGCACACCCAGAAATAACGTTTTACCAGCTAGCTGTCTGGGCATCCCTTAGCACAGTCAAGTTGACACATAAAGTTAACCATCACACCACTAAACAAGTTTCTGTGCTGGAAACTCAAGTGTTGTGGCTCCCATAAGGGAGACGTGCTACAGTCATAGTTCTTTCACAGATCAGTTCAGTCACCATTGGGCAGTGGACGTATCTGAGAAAGTTGGAAGAAAAGGGCATTTTAGGACAAAACAAGTGTGGATACTTTGTTTAGTCGATGCCAGTAAGAAATATACTTGCCCTTACTATACCCTCTCAAATAAAAGGAAACAAAATATTTAGTTAATGTCTCAGTATATTAGGGAGATTTGTACATGATAGTGTGATTATTTGTAGGAGATACTCAAAGCCCTTTCTTCTTTGAGAACAAGACTCTGCAGTCAGTGTTGCAGGCTTTCGCCTAACCTCCTGGTACCCGTGTGAGAGCAGAACTCTGAGATGGGTGGACCTTGATGGCCTGAGCCCTGATGGCACTTATGTATTCCTATAACTCTTTGATGGCCTTTTGAGCTGTAATGGCTCTAAAGCTATTTAGATATAAATATATAGATATAGAAAATGTTACATAGTGTCTTACGTTAGGAGTAGAGTAGTGGTTTGAAATAATATTACAAGATATTTCCTACCTGATTTCATCTTAGTCCTGATGTTCATCCACATAGTTGAGTAATGATGATCTTCTGACGGGTACAGAAAGCTTATCTTTATTTTTATTTTTTTAATTAATCTATCTATCTATCTATCTATCTGTCTATCTATCTATGTATTTATGGCTGCGTTGGGTCTTCATTGCTGCACGCGGGCTTTCTTTAGTTGCGGCGAGCAGGGGCTACTCTTCGTTGCGGTGCGCGAGCTTCTTACTGCAGTGGCTTCTCTTGTTGTGGAACACGGACTCTAGGCACGCGAGCTTCAGTAGTTGTGGCTCGCGGGCTCTAGAGCGCAGGCTCAGTAGTTGTGGTATACGGGCTTAGTTGCTCCGTGGCATGTGGGATCTTCCCGGACCAGGGCTTGAGCCCGTGTCCCCTGCATTGGCAGGCAGATTCTTAACCACCACGCCACCAGGGAAGTGCCGAAAGCTTATCTTGAGATTGATTCCCCTGTGCATATGCCTGGAGTTATACTTGGCCTTTGAAGACTAGTAATCTTAGACCCCACTGTCTGTCCCTAGTCCCCTCCCCCAGAGTCAGGAATGGTTGAAGCCACTAAGACTGTGTCCCCAAGGTCTTTTGGAGGGTGATCTTCCCAACAGGCATCAGTCACCCTGTGGGTGGAGGTAGACTCAGCAGGGTTGAAATACCACTTCAGAACAGCCGTGCAGCACACTGGAAGGGTAACTCTTAACCTTATTTTCACCATTTTGTTTCTCCAAAGGGAATCTTCTTAAGTCATACCGTATACAAATGTTAGCTACTTCTATTTCCCAAATTTCTGGAAAAACCTGACTGGCCATTTTGGCTTTATAAAACAAGAATTTTGGTCTGATTTCACCTGACTCTGAATCTAGATCTTCCATTATTTGAAATTTGCACTCCCAAGAACTAAGCAGTTAAGAATTTGAAGGAAGTTCTGTGTTATCTCTAGCAGATTATTTTGACTTTGCAAAATTGTTCATGTGATGATATCCACCTTCATATCCTAGTTGGGTTGTCTTTGGCCCTGATCCTTCTGTCACATTTGATAACAGTGGGGGGACTAGAATGACCTGTTTGGAGGGCTTTGGGAGCCCTGATAATCTGGCAAGGCCTGGTAGGTGATTGATGGAGCAAAGAAGGTCCTTCTTCTGTAATGCAGGTTGAGTATACAATTATTGTTGTTCCCATTCTGGTTGGGAATAAAGACTATTGAAAAGGTAATCTCTGCTCTTGTCTACTTGGTCATTAGTGAACTCCCATCCTCACCCCCCACACCCCTGCACTTCTTTTATTTTTTTATATTGTGTAAAAATGTTTCCCCAGAGGAAGATAATTAAGACTGGTCCTAGGAAGGACACAGATTGGCTATTTAAAATCAATGAAAGTACCATATTAATAATCATGAAAGATCTCTGGGAAGGGAAATTTACTTCTCGGCCTTGGATCTTGTATATTTGTACCTGGGGTGGTTGAGGTGTGTGCTCTTGACGGAGTGAACCGCTGTCCCTCAGCAGCAGCCTCCTGTTTTCCTTTCTGGTCTCTGTTGCCTCCCTTTCCCTCTAGTCTGCCTTTCTCAGTTATCTTATTCTCAGTGTTTAATTTCAGTTTTGACCTTTTAATTCATTAATTCTCAACCTGTTGCCTGACATGCAAATATCTGCAAATCCTCCCTGTTCTGCTGCTGAACACCTACCATTAAGCTGTCTTTTCTAAACCCAGTTGGTGATGGGATTTGTCCTCTGTTAAACTCTTTATTTCCCTAAATTTACATTCATCCCTTATTTCAAGAAATCTGGGCCAGGGATGTGGACAAATCCATAATTCAACCCAGAATCAGCTCCTCTCCTTTTTTGCACAGGGCCTGTGAAACCTTACTGTAAGCAGATTGGTGTGGTGGTTTTCTCTTAATGCTGGTGCATCCTACCACCTGGAAGCAGTCAAATCAATCTCTCTCTCCTTAAAGAAAAAATGGTGGGAAATATTTACTTCCCAGTGGGCTCTTCTCTGTGTTCGGAAGTATACCCCAGGATGCCTTCACATGGGAAGCTTTTCACCACTTCCTTCTTCATTCAGCATTGTGTTTAAAATGTGTCATTTATAACCACTTTGACCTTTATGCAGTTGTCCAATTATATCACTAGTCAATAATGAGGCATATTTGTTAGAAATACTTGATATGCTTCTTGAATTGTTGCGAAAGTGAAGAAATTTCCCTCTAATTTGCTACTGGATTTACTTTTGTATTGCTATTATGAGCATAATTTTGGATCTGAGAAAAGCAAAATTTATAACCAGCCTCTTGATATAGCCTAACTCCTCTCTTCATCTGTAAAACAGTGATAGTGCTATCCAGCATTTATTGAGAGCCAGTCCACTCTACTTATATTCATTTATTTAATCCTCACCGCCTAATGAGGTATATAGAATATTATTTTTCCTCATTTTATATATGAGAAAATTGAGGCTTGGAGAGGTAATTGGCCCCAAACCCAGGTGGTTTGGGTTGAATCAGATGATCTCTAAGTTCACGTCTGCCTTTAATTTTCTGTGATTTTGAGCAGAAGTCTTAGCCTAGTGACAAGTGTAACGAAGATGAAGATTTCCCATGATGGACGGCTGAGGGAGCGAGTACCGGCGAGGGGGTGCCCTCTGCTCCCGTTGGCTGTTCCTCAGCGCGCAGTAGGCGGCTTCCGTGGAAGATGACATTTTAATTCCTGAAACTCCTTAGGACGATAACGTGAGCTAATGCCGTTGTGTGATACAGAGAAAACACGAGGGTGCTCTCCCAGTCCTATTTTATCTACTCGGTTAAGTCTGGGGAAGAAATCTAAACATAAGCATGTAAGATGGAACCAGACCATAGAAATCATCTTGTTCTGTCCCTCACTTGTCAGATGGCTGGGTGACTTCACTAAGGTCACCCCTAGGTAACTAATGATTGCGGACAGTACCAAAATCCTAGATTACCTGATTTTAGGCTAGTGCCTCTGAAACAACACGGTGCCTCCCTTTATAGACGTTTAATCTTTAACTAAATTCCTGGCCTATTTGGGAAGATTGTGTCCATTAGCGCTACTTACATTCGTTCAGAACTTTTGTTTACGTTGAGCCTGCCTACCTTTGCCATGTGTGGAATTCAGAATCTGGAGGCTTTTTTTTTTTTAAACACAATGCCGCCACTCCCTGGTTGTTGGGTAGTATTGCATTAGGAAATCCAGTAGGCTTTCAACTCCCTTTGTAAAGGCTAATAATAGGAGTAGTAAATCTAGGTACAAACAAACTAGAGTGGTAATTTTGTGTGGGTGGAATCATTAAGTGTGCCTGGGTCAGAAGATAACATAGGTATTATACCTCAGAACGTCACCTGAATCACTGGCTTGGTTCTGAAAAATAGACATTGTGTGATTATAGTACCTTTAAAGGTTATTTCTGTTGCCCTTCACATTTTCATACATCTTATGCTTTTTCTGCGTCTGTTGAGATGATCACGTGGTCTTCGTCGTTTCTTTTGTTAATGTGGTGTATCACATTTATTGATTTGTGTATGTTGAGCCATCCTTGTGAACTTGGGATGAATCCAGCTCGGTCCTGGTGTATGATCTTTTTTATGTGTTGTTGGATTTGGTTGGCTAATATTTCGTTGAGAATTTCTGCATCTATATGAATCAAAGATATTGGCCTGTAATTTTCTTTTTTCATAGTATCTTTGGTCATTTGGTGTTCATACATCTTAGATGTGTTACAGAAGTACATAAAAGTATAAATTTTAGAACACTGTTGCTAGGACTGCGAGTAGATCTGAATTCCTTTGTGCTGTATTAAGTAATCCATTACTGTGAGTGTTGAAGCATCCATTAGTAGCTCAGTGACTAGACATCACTATCATCTCCTGAAAGCAACCATATTCTGGAGAAGATATCACTTCTACAATTCTCAGCAAAGTTCTTGAAGTTTTCTGTGAAGCACTGGTTAGAGTCACCTACTAACAGAGAGAAAGCAGTAGTCTTTTGAGTTCCTGCTCAGTTACAGATGCTTTTCCATCTTTTCAGTTTTTTCATGAGTCCTTTTAGGTAGGTTTCGATAATCCTGTTTTACGGAAAAGGGTAGACTCAGAGAATCTTAATAATGTGCTCAGAGTCATGTAACAGGGAGGTGATGGAGTTGGGATTTGAACCATGACCGACTTTGCTGTACTTACCAGCCCAGCCCAGCCCAGCCCAGTAGTGCTTGAATTAGAGTTTAGTCTTACCATTCTGGTTTAGCTTTCCTTAAAAAGGAAACTCTTAGACCATTGGTTTTCAACTGGGAGTGTTTTGTACCCGAAGGGGACATTTGGCAGTATTTGAAGACGTTTTTGGTTGTCACAGTGAGGGAGGAGCGTTGCTGGCAGTTAGTGGTTGAAGGCCAGGGACGCTGCTGCGCATCTGGCAGTGCGCTGGGTGGGCCCCCCCCCCCCCAACAGACTTATCTGGACCACGTGTCAGTAGTTTTTAGGTTGAGCAGCCCTGCATTGGGCAGTGTATTTACTTAGCTGGGTTTATCCCTGAGTACTGCCCCTCCCCTGGTGTGTCTCCTCCTTTCCCTGGTGAGTGCTCTCACCCGGGTCTTGCTCTTTACCATCCTGCCTCAGGAAGATGCTGTAGCCCTCTGGCTGCTCTCCCACGGCCTGGGGTTTTGCACCTCAGTGCCTGTGGCTTTGGTCGGCAGTGCAGGTAGAAGACCCCATTTGTCCCAGGGAGCTAAAAGCCACTAAAGGCCAAACTCCAGCTAGGATTCAGGTTCCCCTCACCATCACGCAGAATGTTTTCCTGTGCTGCACGCAGATGGACCACATGCATGTGTCTTATATATGTCTTGTACTTTATCTCTGTGTATTTCTCAGGTCTCCTCCTTTGCCTAGAAAAAATTTCATTGAAATATTTCCCATTTTTTCCCAGGTCAGATGTTCCTTCCTCCATAATCCCTTGCCGGAAGTAATTGCTCTGTCTGTAAACTCCTATACTATATATAAAGTGTATTCTTTTTATGCAGCGTACTGATTTGTCCTCTTTTTCCCACCCTCAGTATAAACAGTGTAGAATATAAAAGTGCAAAATTGATAAAAACTAAAAAGTGCCCATTTTGTAGGATTATTCTTTGTCTGCAATCTCTTTTATTCAAACCAGTAATGATGCCCTATATTTGACACAGCGAATTGCAAAAGTAAGAATCTTAGTGTGTATGGTATTTACTTTGGAATAGCACTTCTTCACATTTGAATTCAGTCAAGACTTTTGGCAATTGCTTTCTTTCTGGTTCTTTGAATGGCTTACGTATTTTAGCAAAAATATTTTTGAGCCTTCCTGGTCTTTTAGTGAAGGCTTTGTGCAACCTCTCATGTAAGCATCAAGCTTCTTACTTCATTAGAGAAGGCTCCTTTGACATACTTTAGGATTTGGCCATCTCCCTTATAAACATGAGGCGTTTCTCGAATTTTAGCTCTCATGCATTTCTGACCCACTGACTTGTGATGAGAAGGTAGACGCTGCTAAGAGGAGTGGTATTGCACTCACCTTGGGGAAGTCCCTTATGGCCCTCAGCTGGGTCGGAAAGTATTTTCTGAGGCCCCGGGAAGCCTTAGTGCACTGCCACATTGAGATGCTTCATGACCAGGTACACAGAGATGGTCCCCTCAAGCCCTAGCCCCATAGCCTTCAAATGGAAAGGCAGTATTTGATCCTTTATTCTTCGAATGAACTAGAAACAAAGTTAACTTTTAGGGATAAGAAGGTTGAGTGTCTCACAAACATTTATGGGACCCTGATCATCATAGAACTCTTTATTATTCATAAATATTCATGTCCAAGGTGTTCTCTTCTTGGGAAATTCAGAGATAAATGAGACAGGGTCCCTGCTCCATGGACTCATAGTACCTTCCTCACCACCCATAGTTTGCTTTTAACACCTGTAGTTGTTAGTTTGCCATAGAGCATAAGTGGCAGTAAAGTAGCAGGAAAAACTCATTGCCCTTAATGGCCTTGACAGTGTGCTGAAACAGTTTCTAAATATTTACCAAAACAATTAAAGCTTCAGATAGAAGAAGGATGTATTCATGTAGTGTACTGAGTAGTTAATGCTGAATAAAAAAATATAATATTGAATTAGTTAATCAAACTGGGGAGATTTATAGATTCAAGTTGGGTTTCCTTTGTTTCCTGAAATAAGCAACTTTGAGGGATAGAGTCAGAGAGGTGTTGTGGCTGGGATTTTTCGAAAAATGAAAATTGACCTCATAATTGACTAATGTATTTTTGTGGTCCTGGTAGTAATTGTGTGTCTCCTTCTCTGCCTGTCCACCCGTTTCCAGGGGCTTTTGATCATGGGTATGGTATGCACCTGTGGGCACCCGAAATCCTATTCCTAATGCTGTTAGATTTTCCTTTTCAGAGTAAGAGGGACCACCTACTCATGAACGTCAAATGGTACTACCGTCAATCTGAAGTTCCAGATTCTGTGTATCAGCATTTGGTTCAGGATCGACATAATGAAAATGGTAAATATGTCCTTCTGGTTTGATTCTTACCCTTTCTTAGCTTTGGGCAAAGTTCTTTGTAAAAACATTCATTAAATGGAGATAACCACTATGAAAATTTTTCACTGAAAAAGCTTTTTATCAATAAAGACATTACTGGAATGTTTTTTTGTTTTTTGTTTTTTTTTGCTGAGTTCTTTCACTATTTCTGCCTTAAAAGAGAAACAACCTGATCATGTGCTAGTAGCATCTTTCCCTTGAACTTGGAGTAGTGATAGATCTTCTTAGGAAATAAAAGTAGCTTCATCTTTTTATTCCTTTTTCTCACCTAATGCTGAACTAATGACACTGAAAACCCTATAGAATTGTATTTTGTTTCTTTTTAATAATCTATATTGGTGAACTTCAGGGTTGTGAACTTCAGTTTTCAAAGCAAAGCTTTCCTGAAAATTTTGAAATTTAGCTTGAGTATTGACTTTTTAGAACAATAGGAAGGTAGTTCAGAGCATCTTTTATTTTTTTCTTCCTCTGGCATTGTAGTTTCTACCCAATAACTTTATTGACATGTGAGATATGTACATAAAGTGTATATTATGTTTGTTCAGATGTCTAATAGCTTCTTTTTATTGATTTTTTTTTTTTGAGGTGCTAGGCCTCATTCTAGCTGATTCACATTTGTTATCCATTAATTATATGAGTTCGGGGTTGTCACTCCCCACTTCCAGATCAGGAAATTGAGGCTTAGAGATGCTAAAGGAGTTGCCAAGGCTATTCGTCTTCTGAGTGGAGACCCCGGGGCAGGGATCCAGCTCTCTCTGGCCCGGATGACTGTGCTTGTCTCACTGCCTTTGGTGACAGGTTTTGAGTCAACAAACCAGTAGTCAAAAACAGTTTTCTTTCTTTTTTTTTGTTTTTTGTTTTAATTAATAAAATTCACATTAGAAGTCAGGCCTATGAATGCAGTAATGTGAAGACAGTTTGGAAGAATAATGTTCTTTTATATTTTACCAGTTTTTTCTTTTTTGAAACTATTAAATTTCTGTTAAAACAGTTCAATGATGGTTCTTTATTAAAAATAATAACTTGGTTATTCTTTTCAACTTGAAACAGTGTGATTTCACTCCATCCTGGAATATGTAGCAATAAAATACCAGATGCACAGGATCACTGAAAATTTTAGTAGTTTACAAGTTGCTAAAATGTGGTAGTTGTTTTCTTTTTCCTTCTTTTTTTATTTTCTGCTTAATGCATTTCAGCAAACTGTGGAGACTTAATAAAGGGCAAAAACACATCCCACAGGATGCTTGCTCCTGTTATTCCTGCTGTATGTTATTCCTCCTCTCTGTTTTGCTGACAGGCCTGGTTATTTGTTGTGCTTTTTATAGTGGGAAGTGAACCTGAAAGAAAAATTTTGTGAAATTTTCCTAATCGTTTTTGGAAATTCAATTATAATATCCTCCTAATTAACTTTTTTTTTTTTTTTTGGTGACAGACTCTGGAAGAGAACTTGTCATAACAGACCCAGTTATCAAGAACCGAGAGCTCTTCATTTCTGATTACGTTGACACTTACCACGCCGCTGCCCTTAGGTAAGCGCCAGAGATGTGTGGTCCTTCTGTGAAGGAGAAGTCATAGGTCACTGTAGGTAGAGAGTCTAAGCTGCCTAGATCTCATCTGATAATTGTAATATCAATCACACTACCCCTGTGGTCTCAGTAAGGTGACACTCCGGTGTTAGCTTTGTGGATTGTTGAGGTCTCAGAGGTTGCCTCTGTCTTCACTAATCTGTGTGAGAGGGAAAACCCACTTTTTTCTTTTTCTTTCTTTTTTCTTTTTTTCTTTTACACCCTCTCTAGAGTTTTGTATTTTATTTCCTTGAAAATTCGTTGCTAAAGTATTTAGGGTGGGGTGTTATACAGATTATTTCCTGAAGATTCAGTCACTGCCAAGATAGATTTAAAAAAATGGATGAAACAAATATGGCAGCATGTAATTGTAAGAGAATCTAGGTAGAGTTCATAGGAATTTTCATTGCCTTGTATACTTTTAAACTTCTGTGTGTATGAGGAGTTTACTACTAAAAAGCTTGGGAGTAGGGAAAACATGTAGAAGATTTTATTCTGAGGTAACATTGCTGCTAGCCTTAATGTCTTAGGTAATGATGCCAAAAAGTGACCATGAGCCTCTGCTTCACACTCTGTGGTAGTTTCTGTCCCTTTCAAGAAAAAGATACCTATTTACTCTGGTATATTTTGTTTATGAGGGAAAGACTTGGGGCTTCTTAGGTGGTAAAGGAAGTAAGGACAAGTGATTTTATTATACCTTTTTCCCCACTGGAAATAACAAAATGGTGAAAGAACCACTTTCTCTGTTAAAGAACATGGTTTAAAAAAAAGTCATAGGGGGACTTCCCTGGTGGCGCAGTGGTTAAGAATCCGCCTGCCAATGCAGGGGACACTGGTTCGATCCCTGGTCCTGGAAGATCCCACATGCCATGCAGCAACTAAGCCCGTGTGCCACAACTACTGAGCCTGCGCTCTAGAACCCGCGAGCCACAACTACTGAGCCCGTGTGCCACAACTACTGAAGCCCGCATGCCTTAGAGCCCTGCTCCACAACAAGAGAAGCCACCGCAATGAGAAGCCCGTGCACCGCAAGGAAGAGTAGCCCCCGCTCGCCGCAACTAGAGAAAGCCCGCGTGCAGCAACGTAGACCCAGCGCAGCGGGGAAAGAAAAAAAAAAAGTCATAGGGATTTGCTGGCTTTTAGCTTAACTACAATGAGATACAATAATTTCTCTATTGTATTGCTCAGATGGTATTCAGTAAAACCATCTGGAGGCTCTTGTGCAAAGCTACATAGCTAAAGCCAGTTATTTGACGGCAAATTATTAGCAACTTTTAATATAGGGCAGGTTTTGGCAAACTTTTTGGGTCAGATAATTGTTCATGGTCTCTGTTGCAACTATTCAGCTCAGCCATTGTAGTACAAAAGCCACAAGCAACATGTAAATAAATGAGGTGGCAGTGCGCCAATAGAACTTTACTTGAGGACACTGAAATTTGAATTTCATTTAATTTCCACACGTCAGGAGATATGACTCTTCTTTTGATTTATTTTTTAGCCATTTAAAAATGGAAAAACCATTCTTAGTTCTCAGGCTGTACAAGAGCAGGTGGTGGGCCAGATTTGGCTTGCAGACTGTAGTCTGCCAAGCCGCGCTGTAAGGGAAGGCGTGTATGTGGTTAGATTTGGCTTCTTACAGGACTTTAGATACATTTAGAGAATTCCTGTAGTGTTTTATAAACTTCTTCCAAAATTCCCCCAAGCTTTTCATGTCTTCTTGGCGGTGGCTTTCCAATCTTATAAACTTGCATGCTTAACAAAGCAAGTTAATGGAAGATTGGATAGATTGATGGAACCATTAAATTGTTAGCTAAGACAATTGACTTGATCCTGGGATTATTCCTTATCCTCTTTGCATGCTCCCCCGCCCCCCATCTTATTTCATTGATTGAGGTGAATGATTTTTAAGCAATTCAGAGTTGAAGTTAAGTAAATATGTGAGATATGTAACTCTGGTCATTCAACAGATTTTGATATATTTGCTTAAAGTGAATGTATTTGAATACTGATCAGAGACTGTTTAGGTTTGTAGAGTCATTTTATACTATTTTAGCATTTTTAGAATGGGTTGTCCCAGATAATTCTAGCTGGACCTGGATGAATTTACTTTCGCTAGGTTTACAGTCAGGTGTCTTCTGTAATTGGACAGGTCACTGTCTCTTCACTGACCACCAAAGAGCTGGTGTGCTAAAATGGTGATTCCTTATCTTCTTTTCGCTGTGTATGTGACAGAACCCTTATTGATTAGTCTTTTTCTCCTGTGGTATTTTCTTTAAAGTGGTCATACAGTGATTTTATAAAGCTGTCATCTTAAATTTGACTGTGTCAGCTTCAAATAGAGCACCTCTTGTGTGACTTGACAGTTGGGTTTTTTTCAAAGACACCAGATGAATGTGGCCACATGGTTACTGGTGATCTGGCCTAGTAGCTGCTCAGTAATCCTTATGGGTGTGTTGACGTTTGCTTGCATCTGGGGCTCATCTGGGGGATTCTTGCTGTTGCTTAGTAATCTCGCCTGGTTCTCAGAGTGCTCACTGTAAGGTCATCTCTGATAAAAGCAGAGTTGAATAGCAGTGCCCCCAGGAATCTCTATTTATTCCTTTCCTCTTCACTAAAGCTAGATTACTTTAATTTTAAAGTATGAGGGTGGGGGTTAGGCTTTCATTTTTCTTCCCACTTTTTCCTTCACCATTTATCCAAGAAAGGATTTTTTTCTTTCTCCACAGATATAAAGTCGTACTGCCAAAAATAAATTCAGTTGTGAAAGAGGACAAATAAAATAGTCCGTAGGCACATGAAAGAGGATCAAATGAATGTACTGAAAAAAACATGGAGGACAAAAAAGAAAGGAAAAGACAGATAGTGTTAGTGCTTGGCACCATTCTTCTCAAAGATCAAAGTGCTCAGTGGTGAGGATTCTTTCGGCTCACAGCACTCTGAGGGGCTCTTGCCATTCCATTCGCTCAGGAGGAAACCGATGTATAACTTTCTCTTTCAAGCTGGTGCTAGGGTTGGGCTACAAAGGAAGAGAGAGCTTTGTCCTTTAGCCATCATGAATCAGAAGGAAAACAGAACTCCTCGGCAGCCTCTCTGTGTAAATTGAGGTTGTAGCATTTCCCTGCCCAAACCAAATTTATTCCTAGAGGAATCTTCACGGTTGTACATATCTGTGTTGAGGGTCCAGCATTACTTACTGCTCTGCTGCTGTGTTTGAATTCTTGCTTTGGCTGTCCCTCATTCCTGCCTTTCAAGCTAAGCTTCTACAGCTGTTTATTTTCTTTTCTTTGTTACGTTTATCAGTAACCATATAGTAATACTGTGTTAGTATCTTGAGTGGAGTATTTTTGAGTTCTCCTTGTTCCCAGGTTAAGTATTTTTGGCTGACACTGGTATAAAAGAAAAAGCTCCAGATTGAAATTGGAAGACTTCAGTTTGAATCCTGGCTTTACCACATAGTTTTGTGACCAAGGTCAAGTTTGTTAACCTTTGTGCCACCTTTTTAACAAATTTATTTAAAGTCACATGATTAAGTGACAGAACCCAGAACTGGTTTTATGTCCAGTAAGGTACAGAGCATGAAAAAGCCTCTCGCAGAGAGAGTATCTCACACTCAATAGTATGAGTAGTGCTCATGAATCTGCATTGGTTTCTTAAAAGCATAAAAGGAAGAAAAGGAAAAGTGAAATTAAATATAATTCTGTATTAACTTATTGGTGGCACAGTTACTTGGCATCCATTTATTTTATTTCTCTGTGGCCTCTAGGATGGATTGCTTGGATACTCAGAGGGCTTTAGGCCTGGGGAGAAGTGTTCAGCTCAGGGAGCCATTTGTAGACGCTCTGAGAATGAGCAACGGAGTGTATAGCTTGCAATTTGTTTGCTGTGATAGTATTCTTACCCTAAGGATAACACTTTATTGATGATCAAAGGATCAAGAGCGACTGCTTTGTGATTGGACTCTGAACATGTGACCTGGACAACATTTTCAGGTTTACTGTGCAGTTGTAACAGTGAATTCTCAAGTATTGACTGTGGAGGGCAGACAGGAGATCCTAACTCTTTCATCGGCTTCAGGGCTATTTTCCAGCCTTCTGATTATCTGCCTCCTATTGGAAAAAAAAAATATCCAAGGTAGGTCAGGTTACAAGGTATCATTTTACCTAGGAATTCATATTAATAAGAGTATGTTCTAGAGTGAATTTTCTGGAAGCCCAGGGCCAAGAAATCCTAAACTAGGTCTTCAGGGCTTCTAATTGCCCTTTTTCCATCCCAAATCAATTTATCTCCTTCCTTTGTTACGGGCAGCTAACATCACATATGTGTAGTGATTGAAACAGATTAATTATGTCTTGGTACAATTCCCCAGCCATTCCTTAGAACTTACAAAGTTCCTTTAGTTTCTGCAAGTTCCCTAAGGGGTTTCATGAAGTCTCAGAGCTCTTAGTTTTGCAGCTTAAGATTCATTTCCTGGCTTTAGTCTGCAGTTCTTTTTATATGTGAAATAACTATGACCTACGGCATTTTTATTGTTTTGTCTATACATGCTTAGTACTTCATTAGACACCATAACTTGTCAGTCCCTTATTTCTTTATTCATTCATCATTTAACACATTATTGAGCTGCTCGTCATAGGGGAAGGGCCGTGTAGGTGCTGGGAACACCTAACTGAGTAACATGCTCTCTCTGCCCTTGAATACGTCATAGTCTTTTAAAAATTCTTTTGTTCGGAGCTACTTTTGGACACATAGAAAAGTTGTAAGTACTGAGTTTCCATGTATCCGTCTCCCAGTCTTCATTTGTGTGAGCATCTTATGTAACTTCAGTACAGTTGTCAGGAACAAGAAATAGCATTAGAACAATACCATTGAACTAAAGACCCTATTTGAATTTCACGGATGCCTTACTTTGTTACAGCTGCTGGAAGCAAAAGACCATACCCTGGGTGGCTTATAAACAACAGAAATTTCTTTCTCAGAGTTCTGGAGGCCAGAAGTCCGAGATCAGGGTGCCAGAGTTCTGGTGAGGGTCCCCTTCTGGTGTGCAGACTGCTGGCTTCTCCCTGTGTCCTCACGTGGCCCAGAGCAGAACCACGAGATTCATTGTACCCCTCCCCTTTTCTTTACTGGTAACTTCTTTCTTCAACAGTGAAAAACTCAGTTCTTATTGTTTAAAATATATTTTCATTTGCCTATTTTTATCCAATTCTACGGTACACATAACTTAGTTTCAGAATTCGTAACCCATGTGCCTGTGAGAAGTATGTTTACTGACTACATTTTTGTCTTTAGTCTTATGTATAGTATACAGGCAAGAGCCTGTTTTCTAAAGTTGCTCAGGTCAGTTCTGTTTTTCGTAGCTCCTTAGGTGTGGTTGTGTTATTCATTTGTAATATAGCTGGGTTCGTTTGTTAGACTTTGCATTCTATTTTTGGTTCCTCTTGGTTGATTTGGACTGTCTGTTTATTTTCTGGGTAAGGGAGGGTTTGTGAACTATTGCTGTGGCTCTCAGGGTCAGAGCTATAAGAAGATAACAGTCTTCAGCCCCCCTACCTGCTATAGATGACTGATCCTTTTACTTCTTAATTTATCCTTCTTGCATTTCCTTTTCACAAATGAGCAAATACATGTCTATTTTCTTATAACTTCTTCTTTCTTATGTGAGGGGTAGCATACTATAGATAGTCTTTTGTGCTTTGCTTTTTTCACTTAGCGGTATGTTCTGGAAATTGCTCCATGTCAACTCATACAGCTCATTCTCCTTCACAGCTGTATAGTACTCTGTTTTGTGGATGTACTGTGGTTTATTCACCTGCTGTCTTGTGTATACGCATGTAGGTTGTTTCCAAGATGTTTCAATTGTAAATGATGCTGAAATCAATATCCTTGTGCATATGTATTTCCTTATTGTTGGATGTGTATCTTCAGGGTGGATTTATAGGAGAGGGGTTGCTGAATTGAAAAGTTTATGTGATTTCTCTTCTGAACGCATATACCAATTTGCATTTCCTCCAACAATGTCTGAGACTTTCCTGTTTCCCCAGCAGAATGTGTTATTTTTTTTTAAATTTTGTCCATCTGATTGGTAGATGAGAAATAGTATCTCAGTGTTGTTTTACTTTATTTTGCTAACAGTGAGTGAGTTTGAGCATATTTTTGTCTATATTTTTGTGAATTGTCTGTTCATGTCTTTTCTGTTGGGTTGTTGTCTTTTTGTCTCTCACTTTTTAAAAGTTCTTAATATGCCTGTTGCAAGTATTCCCTCAGGACTTTGAGTCATAGTTAGAAAGCCTTGCCCTATACCACTTTTTAAAGATAAATTCTACCCAGCTGCCCCAGTACCATTTACTGTCTTTACCTCAGTGGTTTGAGATGCCACCTTTGTCTTATATTATTTTCCATATGTATTCTGGACTTGATATTCTGTTTCCTATTGTCTATATATGTGCTAGCACTACACTCTTAATTACAGAGGCTTTATAGTATGTTTTAATGTCTGATAGGGCTAGCTCCTCCCCTTTCTAGTTATTTGATTTTTCCATATGAATGTTAGTAGAACTTGTTTTATTCCGTAAAATAGCTAGCTGGTGTTTGTATTAGGATTGCCTTGAATGTATAGATCAAGTTTGGAGAAATGCCATGTTGAGTTTTCCTATCCAAGAATAGGGGGTGTTTTCCCATTTGTTTGTATTTACTTTTGTGTCTTTGAGGAGTGTTTAAGAATTTTCCTCAAACATTTAAGAAAATTAAATTTAAAAAGTGGAGAGGCAGAGGGACTTCAGTGGAAGTAATGTATATTGTTATACTTAGAGCAATCGCTAGAAAACTGTGTGGAGTGATAACACTCAGAACACTATAAATAAATCAAGATGAAATCCTAAAAAAATGTTCAGATAACCCACAGGAGGGCAAGAGAAACAGAAGAACTAGAAATAGAAAAGAAACTTAAAAAAGAAAAGATACTCTGCCTGTCATTAATCAAATGGCTTACAATAGACACGATGCTGACTCTGTCTCAGAATCTTTTTTCCCCTTATTTCCGGTAAGAGTGACAGTAATAGCTGTAAACAAACATGCTACTGTAAGCAGTCTTTGTGAGCTTGTGTACCTCTTCACGAGTTTCTGTGAGGTTTGCATATGTCTGGGGATGTACGAAGACTCGCTCAATTATGGATACAGTTTAAGGGAATGAATTTCTGGGCCACAGTTTCCATTTGTATTTCTCTGCTTGCCTGAGGAGGTTCTCTCCTCTTTTTCATCCCCTTCAGATGGCCTTCTCCCACCAGGCACAGGACTCTCTAGATGGTGCAGTGCCCAGGGCGTAACTGGGGGGCGTCACAACAAAGCACTACTTGAACAAGTCTTTTCCAGGAAGCCCTTGTTACTGCTGAATAAAAGGACCCTAAGACATGGTGCTTCCCTGTCTTTAGTCTTATTTCTGATAACAGTGAAGATATGGGGAATGCAGAACCTGAGGAAGCTGGGAAAGCAGCTGTTTCAGCAAGGTGGGCGTGATGGCAGTTTTCTCTTAACAGTCTCTCTGCCTCCATTTCACAAACACTGTCAAATAATATACTGTTTTGAGCAAGAGCATGGTGAAAAGAGAGCCCTGGAGAAAAAATATTGAGTGCTTAAAATGGTACACATGTACACACTTTTACTTTAAAATGTAAGCACTACTCTTCAGCAAGAGGCGATATGAAAAATATTTCAAAATGCATAGCAGCCATTCAGAACCAACCACGGTCCGCTTTCCGGCCTCTGTCAACCCTGTCTTCCACTCTGCTTTGCTACTGCGGGCCCCTTACCCGGCAGGGACAGACACTTCCAAGAGCCACAGCTATATGCTAGTGACTGTTGTTTTATTTTCTCCCAATGCTTTTTTTTTTTTAAATATACAGAAAAATTCAGATTTTAAGTTTACATTTGCATAAATTTTGGCAAATTTGTTTGACACTAAACAAGGCATGGGATATTCTCATCATCCCAGAAAGTTCCCTTCAGCTCCTGTTCTCTCTAAACTTCCCACCCAGAAACAACCACTATTCTGATTTCTCCTACCATAAATTCCTTTTTGCTGTTCTAGAACTTCATATAAATGGAATCATACAGTATGTAGCTTTTTTGTGTCTGGCTTCTTTTACTCAACATTTAATTTTTGAGATTTTTCATGATGGGCTATTTATCAGTAGCTCTTTTCTATGTGTTGTGTAGTAATCTCATTGTAAATTATACAATACTTTGTTAACCCATTTCTTTGTTGATGGACATTTGGTTTGTATCTAGGCTACTACGAATAAAGCTGTTATGAACAACAACAAAAGCACAGTGAAGGAAATAATAATGATAAAAGCAGAAATTAATGAGGAAAAACATTAGATCTAATTAATCAAATGCTTTAAGAAATTCTAGTATTTTATTAAAAAATACATTATGGCCAACTGGGATTTATTCCAGGCATGCAAGGTAGGTTTACTATTCAAGACTCTGTTAACATCTAATACCATGTTAATAAGTCTAAGGAAGAAACCTGTCTCCAAAGCGATGATTATGATACGGTTATTCTAAAGCTATTTAATGGGAACACCTGGGAGGCATTTCCACTAAGATCAGGAACAAGGTGAGGGTGTCCTCTATTTCCACTACTTTCCACACTTTCATTGTATTAGAGGTGCAACTTAGAGGGTTTAGAAAGGGTAAAGAAAAAGTGAAACTATATGTGTATTTGCAAATAAAGTTAGCATATCGGGAAGACCTCAGAGAATCAGTGATTAAGCTCTATCAAATGCTAAAAAATTTTGTTGAGTAGCAGGATATAAAATTAACATACAAAGATCAATACCCTTCATATAATCAAACAGGAAGCAAATAGATAAAATCCCGTTTATTACAGCTGCATAGTCATTTATCATATGATAGCCTTCTCTTCCTACTGCTTTGGATTTTCCCTAAACCAGTTGTGTTGCCCTTCCCTGGGAACACGTTGGCAATGTTTCTGATGGTCACAGTGATGTGTGTGGTGCTATGCGGTGGAGGCCAGGGATGTGCTGAATACAGGATCGCTGTCTAAAATGCCAGCAGTGCTGAGACTGGGAAACCTTGTCTTAAACATAACTGATTTCCAGTGCTTGTGTTCAGAATTGTGGGTTAGAGGAGTTTCTATATGTTTAATTAGTTAATTATTCAAGTTTAAGGATAAACTTAAATTTGAGTAATAACCAAGAATAATAAAGGAAGAATCGCTTTCCTTTAGTAATGGACAATGATGAAATAGTTTATTTTGCATAGCACGGAACAGTATACAAAGTTTCATAGACTTCTCATTTGATCTTCTTAATATTTTTACGAGATAGGTATAATAGATGTACTTATCTCTGGTTACCTGATAAAGGGACTTCCCTGTTTCTTCTAGGCTTCAGGGATGAATCATTTCCGATAGATGGGTGATTAGTTGCAGAGCGAGTGCATTGTTCATCTAAAAAGTTGTCTTACCTGCCTATCCTTTTCCAGAAGCTCATTTTAGTTCCAGTTAAATACTAGAAGGATAGGTCCTGGGCCTGGAGAGTTGATACCTAGTCCATTTTTTCCTTTAATTGTATCTTGTTACCTACAAATCAGTGCTTCCAACAGAACTTGCCATGATGATGGAATGTTATATAAATCTGTGCTGTTTGATATGGTAGCCACTAGCTACCTATTTAAATATACATTAATTGAGATTAAATAAAATTTAAAATTCATTTCTCTTCACTTATACTAGCCATATTTTAAGTGCTCAATAACCCTACATTATCTTCTAATCAGTAGTATCCAAAGGAACTTTAAGAAATCAATAGTATTTTTGTTAATTTTTAAAACGGAGATTGTCTCAGCTCATCTTATCTTCTGCCCAGTACTGAGGCTTTGGTCACAGATTACTTAAGCCCTGTGGGAAAGGAGGATTTTTAATTGCTTTTTAATTTGGTAGGAAGTGAATGAATGTCCATCCCCATGTTGCTATCCCTCAGTTTCTTTCACTAACACCTTGGCGACTAGCACATGTGTGTGTTGTTGACGTGCCAACTCATGGAGTCCTTCTGGGAATGAAATGCCTGCTCACGCAGTGGGAGGTCACGTCCCTGGAAGCATCGTGCAGGTTCTGTTGATGTGCCTTCGATCCTCCAGTTCCATCTACTCTATAATCATAGCCTTTGGCTTCCAGTTGATGTTAAAGTTGCTTCCTGTAACTGCTGAGGGAGTTGAAATTCTGAAAACCTCCCTGCCTTCTGTGGAACCCTGGAACTTCTCTCAGCACTCCTGTATGTACGTAGGTGTGTGTAGTGGGATGGTGGGTCCTACTGCATGGTATAATGTATATGACATTTATATCTGGTGCGTGGAAACGCTGCTTGAGGAGTTGTGTAGTATTGTAGAGTGTCAGCCATATTGTGGATTAACTTTTGTTAGTAGATGAACCTGGAAACCTTACTGCTCTAGTATTTCCATGGCAAAGCGTTTTCCAACTTTGTCAGTTAATGTTACCTGAAAATTTGGGAAGTGTGTGTTTGTATATTAGAACCCATCTATATATTTAAAATTAAAATTTCTCTAGGTTTTAATTTCCAAGACAGTTTATTTCTTCCATACTCAGAGAGAAGAAAAATATTTAACAGTTACACATTCTCCTTTTCATAAGGTAGCAGGAAGAAAAGGCCCATTTTGCTTTGATGATTTACAGAGACTTTAGATGGATTTTTTTTTTTTTGTAAAGTAATGTAACTGTGGTTTAAATTTTTCCCCATCATTTCTAGTTTAATATCCTTTCATCACAATCCTGCCCTCAATTTGTCTTTGCGGTTTAATTAATTTTATTCTAAGACTAAAAGGCTGAGATAAAAGCAGTTAAGTTGTAAAGTTGTAGGTTAAAGCAGTCATGAAACAAAGAAATATAATATTGGACATTTTCTTATCTTGCAGGGGGGGAACTCCCGTTCTTCTGAACAGATAATTAAAGAGTTTGTAGCCATATTCTACATGTTCTTAGAATACCATGGATTTAGTTATATCTTCCACCACCTCTGCTTTTCTAGTAGTATTATGTTTTGCAAAGCCGTTGAGGACATAACTAACATTTTTTGTTCGTTTATTTTCAGAGGGAAGTGTAACATCTCCCATTTTTCTGACATATTTGCTGCTAGAGAGTTTAAAGCCCGAGTGGATTCATTTTTCTACATATTAGGCTACAACCCTGAGACGAGGTAAGTGAGTCACTGGGTCCCACTCCGTGAGAACTTTGGCTTTTCTCACGTGTGAGTGTGTGTGTGCCCACGCACGTGCGTGGGTGTGTCTGTGTACACTTCTGGGCATATACTGATAAGATGAAAAAAAAGATACAAAGTCCTGTAGTAAACCTCTTTGGGAGAAGTTGTACTTAATGTCTTTGGTGTCTTTAGCAGCTTATTGTTTGCTCTTTTTTTTGTTGTTGTTAAGAAAAGGAAAAGTAAGACAATTTGGGTTTGGAGAGGGCAAGATAAAGACAGATGTTCAGTTGGTGTGTGTTTTGAACTTATTATGAATTGTACCCTCATGCCCATTCAGTCAAGCCTTCCATACCTTATTGAAAACACCTAGGACATTATGGAAAGTTCGTTGATTAGTAATAATCAAAAGCATATTAATGAAAAGCATAGTAGTATTTCAAAAGCATCTTATATTGTGAAATGTTTATATTACATATGCATTTATTAACTGCCTGGTCATGTCTTCCTGTTGCCCAAGTGAAGTGTTGGACACTCAGAGTTGGATTTCTGTCTGGATACACAGTAGTCTGTTATTTCAGTGATGCCATATTTATTTAACTATTTGATAGATGGCTGTCATATTGCACAAGTTAGATTGTTTCAGGGAATTGACCAAATAGCTTTTGAGTTTTAAATGTTTAGCTCTTGGGTTCACAATAGCCAAGCAGATTTACTTTTCACTAGTTTTGGTTATACACCTGTTTTTGCTGAATGTTCATTTAAAGTGATATGTAACTTATCTGCGTAAGCTGGAGACTCACACAGGTTCTTGTCTCATTTTTTATTGTATGTTACTGGTAGTCATTCAGAGTGATACTTCCCATCAGTTTAGTTTTAAACTGTGGGTTAGGCATGCAATAGAGGAATATATTATTATTTGTCTTACCTGAGAAAGCAACACAGAGACATGCCTGTAGCCGTGTGTTTACAGGATCTGCATCCTGAAGCACTTGTTTAGTGCTTTGACCTTAGTCCCATTTGTTCATTTCTGCGGCTCTGTTCCCCGTGTCCAGCTTGTGCTTGGCATAGTGGAAGTGCTTGGGGGTTGTTGGATGAATTGAAGTGAACAGATATTTGAATGTCTACTTATTAGTGATAAGTTTGTGGCAGGTCTCAAACTTCTCACAAAGTGAGTGTGAAAATTTGCAGTGATACAGCCAGTGTGGCCCAAGCTCACTGGCTTCACCATGAGCACTACTTTGTACCTCTGAAGTTCGGGGTTTGGTGCACACTTCCCATAGCTGCCCAAATTATCAAAACTGTGTATGTGATTTAACAGAGTATAGAAAACTGTTAGTGTTTTCTCCACCTGACTTATGCACAGCCCAGTCCTTCGAAGGTTTGGGGTGCATGCCCTTGCAGAACTTACCTCTGTTTCTGTCGTTGTTGCAGGGCTGTGGGAGATGGGGCAGTGTGATGAGCTGGTCTCCCTCATTTTGGAGGAGTGAGGCTAGCATGTAGCTGTGGCTGTGTGGTGCTGTGTGCTGACTCTTAGTGCCCTGAGGCAGCTGGGGAGGAATGTCAGACCGTCCTAATAACCCTGTGAGATGGCGCGTGGATCAGTAAGACCACTGGAAGTTAAAGAATGGTGACTCTGTGACTCCAGACTTGGATGGCTGTTCCCCTCCCCTTAAGTAACGTGTGAACTCTAAGTGAGCAGTCAAAACTGAAGTTTAAGATGGAGTTATTTCTCTTAGCAAATTTTCTGATAGTAGTTAAAAGTTGACTTATGTAATTTTCCATAATTTTTTTTAGCATCTTAGCTGGCACTGAATGATTGGGGTTTTTTTTCCTCTCACATTTATCACAGATCCTTTTAAAACCCCAATATCTGGCTACCTCCCCCCCCCACCTACTTGTTTATTATATTTCTGAATATCGTGCCTTATCAGGGACCTGGTTGTCCAGGACTTTCTGGTTTTGGTGGTGTTACCTTGCATGCTAGTGGGGAAAAGACTTTTATGAATTCTTTGGTCTATTGCCTTTAAAATTTGGAGAGGGTGGATTTCTTGCAGCCGGCATAGAATTACTTCGGTGTTATTAGGTATAAATTTATATTTCATTAATTATTTTTTTCTACTCAGAGTACTGATCATTAATATAAGTAAAGCATCCACAATAATACAGGTTCATAATCTCTTATTTTCAATTCTGAAATCTGAAAGCTCTGAGGATCAAAACATTTTTATGCTGAGTTGGGCGCTGAAATTCATCTGCCCCTGAGGTCAAACTTGACCTGAACTGATGTGAGACTTTCTATATTCTTTATTCAGTTCACTCTGTGTGGATTTGCACAGCTTTTACTACAAAGGTACCGATGCTGCTGTGGCATTACCTGGTGTATTCCCTGTAGTATCTTCTAAATCCAAAAATTTCTGAATTCTGAAAATCTTCTGGTCCTAAGGATCTTAGCTTAGGGGTTGTGACGCTGTGTTCCTGCTACCCATGACATTTAAGGAACAAAACTTGGGCAAAAAATGTGGGGGCAGATGTTTCTAGCTTCAGGTAGAATTCAGGCTACAGGGGCTGGCAGGTGAGAGAGGGCTTGAACCTTTGGTAATTGGGCTTTGCTTCTGGAATTTGTTTTGATGTTTCTGCACTCAGGGAGTGTTCACTGCTGCTCAATAAATAAGATTCACTCCAAATTTACTTCTGCAGTCAGCATACTGTGAACATAATGTCATCATGTTCTCATTTTCTTTGAAGGGTGTGATCCAAAATCTAGAGAGAAACTTTAAATAAAGTCAATAAATTTCAGCTCAGAGGTCTTAGTACATAAAGCCGGTAGTCCTTATACATGAGTTTGACCAAAACACCAGCATCCTTGGTTGAACTAAAGTAGGTTGGTTCAAAACAATAAATAAATAAAGTAGGTTTGTTCTAGCTTATAAAAAGAGCTGGGCGTAGAGACCGGTTACATCCATCCTTTTATTCTCCTTGTTGCTTTTTTATTTGTCTAGTACCTCATGGCCATTTAATCTGACTGCTTGATCCTTTTGTTAAGACCAACAGTGTGGAAAGATCTCCCCTTTTGGACCCAGGCAGCCTGGGTTCTGATTCTGTGCTCCCACTTCATCTTTGTGTCCATGGGTAAAGGTTGTACTTCCTGGACTTTGTTTTCCTCTTTAATAAAAATGGGGAAAACAAAAACAGCGTAGCTTTTGTAAACTGTCATGCTTTTTTGTTGCTTTTCGGGAATTGCAAAAATAATTATAAATTTTCTTTTGAAGAAGAGATTGAGAAGTATCTTTTTTTTTTTTTAAACTCTGTAAAATGTTAAATCCAAAAGCAAAACATGAACTACTTCCCAAGATGTCTTGATTCTACCAGGTAGATCATTAACCATCTGGTTGATTTTGCTGACATGTGGAAGTCTGAGCACTGGGGATTCTTGCCTCTGCTTGGAATATTAATTATAAAATTCTTTGACTATATACAGTTGCTAAAAATGTAAATTTCTTCATTGACCATGATGAAACTGACTCAACAATTAAAATAAATACGTGAGTAGTGTTGATGGGAAATAATACATTTCTACAGTCAGAATATTTTATTGAAAATTTGAGAACCAAAATTGAAAAAAATGTTTTATTGAGAAAGAGGTTTGGGCTTTTTATAGCAAACAAGCCTGTCCTCTTTGTAGCGTGGAGGGTTTATTGAGTTTTTGGTTGTCCTTTCCCTCATCTTCCCATCCCTCCACCTCCGCAGGTTCGGCCTATTAGCCAGTGCCTTTTTTAGTGTGCTTTGACCTTTTCTGAGTCTGTACCTTTCATTTCTTAGAAAAGTTCTCCTTACCTTTCTGCCTCAGTCCAGTGAGTTAGGAGGGGAAGGAAGTAATAGTGAATGGAGTCCCAGTAAGAACAAGTTTGCAGAGTGGCTACTTGAGAGGAGGTGCCTTTATTTTTAAATTATTAAGGGTGAATTTTCCCAGGAACCAGTCCCTTTGTTTCCCCTTGCTAAATAAGAGTTCCTTGGGTCCCTAATGGGCGCAGTGGTTAAGAATCCGCCTGCCAAGGCAGGGGACACGGGCTCGAGCCCTGGTCCAGGAAGATCCCACATGCTGCGGAGAAGCTAAGCCCGTGGGCCACAACTACTGAGCCCGCAAGCCACAACTACTGAAGCCCGTGCGCCTAGAGCCCGTGCTCCACAACAAGAGAAGCCACTGCGATGAGAAACCCGTACACTGCAATGAAGAGTAGCTCCCGCTCACCGCAACTAGAGAAAGCCTGCGTGCCACAATGAAGACCCAACGTGGCCAAAAAAATAAAATAAATAAAATAAAATAAAATGTAGTATTTTGTGTATAGGTGGTCACGGAGCAATCCCGCTCTCTAATACTAGTTTTATATAAGCGTCAGTGGTCTCATCAGAGGCTTGGTCTGCAGCATGAAAAATCTGATTATATTCTTGGTTCTTTGCTTCTTGAACATGAGCCTTCTCTTGTTAATCAGGTGGAAAACAAGTTGAGGGCTCAGATCTGATCTTCTATCTTACCCAGGAGAGAATGTCCCTGGTCACCTGCATTCACCTGTGCCCTCTCCGCTTTTCTTCTTCCAGGAAGCAGGTTTTTTTTTTTTTAAAAGCAATATTGAGGCTTAAGTATTATTATCCTTATATTTAGAAGTAATCATAAACCGAGGCACTTGCAAGAATTTATATATATAATCTCCCCCATGACAGTGGCAATAATGTTACTAATAATAGCTATAGTTAGTGGGCACTGTGCACCTGGCGCTGTGCTGAGTGTTTTACTTGTATGATTCATCTTTTTTTACTTTGTTTTGAAACAGTCTTGACCATACAGAACAGTTGCAAGTACCCTAGAAGATCTTTGCTTAACTGAACCATTTGAAAATAAGTTGTCACCATGAGGCTATATCACCCTCTAAGACTTTGTGTATTTCCTGTGAACAAGGGCATTTTTCTTGCATAATCACAATATAGCCTTCAAAATCAGGAAATTACCAAGTAAATATTATTGCCCTGGAATTCTCAGACCCCACTCAAGTTTTATAACAAAAGGCTATAGCAAAAGGAATCTAGTTCAGCATTATGTTATTTGGTTGTCATATGTGTGTTTAGTCTTCTTCAATCTGGAAAAGTTTCTCAGTCTTTCCTTCACTTCATGACGTTGGTACTTTGGAAGATTATATAGGCTAATTATTTTGTAGACTGTCCCTCAGTTTGCATTTACGATGTTTCCTTATCATTGCATTTATATCGTATATCTTTGACAGGGACAGTACAAAAGTCATGTGTTCTTTTTCCTGCATCCGTTAGGTGCTACACAATTCTAGTTTGTCCCACTGCTGGTAATGTTCACTGTGATACGTTGAAAAAGGTGGTGTCTGCCAGGCTTTGCAATTGTACAATTTCTCATTTTCCTTTTATAATTTTTTTAAAAAATCGAGTTATAGTTGCTTTACAATGCTGTGTTAGTCTCTGCTGTACAACAGAGTGAATCAGCTATATATATACATGAATCCCCTCCCTCTTGGACCCCCATCTGGGTCACCACAGAGCACTGAGCTGAGCTCCCTGTGCTATACGGCAGGTTCCCACCAGCTATCCGTTTTACACCTGGTCGTGCACATAACGCCACTCCCAGTCTCCCAGTTCATCGCCCCACCCCCACCCGTGTCCACACGTCCCTTAATGACCATTCTGTAGGCGGTTGCTTTGAGACCCTGTAGATGCCTTCTTCCTCATCAAACTTCGAATTATTCATGTATTTATGGCAGGGTGGACTAATGGCTGCCAATTTTACCCAGTTGTTTATAATCTGTTACTACCATTTTGAGGTCAGATTGTGCCAAATTTTGGAGAATGATACTTAGGAACCCAGATCTGGTGCTCGGTGTGCTCATTACTTTGTGTCACTGTTCTCAGGCCTTCTGCGTGAACAGAGCTTGGGGGCTGAGGGGAAGGGAGGTAATGCACACTTTTACATCTACTTCCATATCTGTGTGTATGTGTATCCATGCGTTCATAGCAAATTTTCCAACTCTAATCCAATAATACAAGGCTCCTGCAAGTTTTTTTCCCTTTTCCCTTATTTGTAATTCTCACCTTTTAACAGTAGAAAACCTCATCTCATTGTCCTTAATATCTTTACTTCCAATTTCCTATCCCAGACTCTGCTGTCTCCCACATATGGATGGATTTTGACATCTTAAGCTGTATTTTTAGTAGGTTTATCTGTTGATATTTCTTAGTGCCCACCTCAAGGAATCAAATTTGTGACATCATCTGCTCAAGACGTATGCGATAACAGCTACTACTACCATGAAGTGAATGCTTACTCTGTCCTAGATTGTTTAATTTTTTAATTCCCGTAAAAGCTCATTGAGGTTGGTATTATCTTTATTTTATAAATGAGGAAAAGGAAAATCGATATTATATTAAATAGCTGCCTAAGGTTAGTAAACAGGAAATCCCAACCCTGTTTGACTGAAAACCTTGTGCTCTTAACTTCTATGATTTCATCGTAGATTGATTCATATACAACATATTTTCTTCTGGCTGTGTTAGAAGATAACTTTTAGTCTTTCTAATGAAGAAAAAGACACGTGCTTACCAGAAAATAACTTGACAAATTCAAAAATTAAAGAAGCAAACTGTTATAATAATTCTATAACCTATATTTGTGTTTTTCCTTGAATATACATCCTTGTGCAGCTGTATAGGTATATGTGTATGTTTTAAGATTATAATTAAAATATTGTTTATACATAATGTACAGATAATCACGCATTCCTCTACTCGTTCATCTTCTTCTGTTTTGAACATAGCACCATGTCATTAAACGTTTTACAAACATTTGTAATGAGCACCCTGTATACACCATCATATGGATGTCCCATAATTTATCTGTTCTCATATTATTGAACATCTATGGGTTTTCCATTATTTAAATAACATGGTCGAATAACATCGTGACCATCTTTTTTCAACGTAGATATTTATACTTCAGCTGTAAAGTGACAATCTAGATCTCCCTTATTTCAGTTAATTTGGATTTGAGACATTTCAAAATTCACTTCTGTTTTAGTGAAGTCAACTTTTCTACTCCTCACAGCTCATTGTCTTTGTATAGCTTTTGGGGGCGAGAAGCTAGAGCTGGATGCGAACATTTTCTTGTTCACTTTTCCTCTGTCATCACATTTGCACTCTCAGAACATTGACCTGTGATGGCAAGTATTGGAGACAGTTGAGATGAGAGTATGTGAATATTTGGAAACACAGCTGACTGAAGATGAAAGAACTTTAGTAAAATAGGACCAAAACCCAGATTTGATAATTCCAAAAACCATTTGCCAGTAAACATATACTGAATAAAATACAACAAATCTTTTAAATGCAGAGCTGAACTCGCAAGAATTAAGAGAAACTGAAAAGTTCAGCAGCCTGCGGTGAGAGGGGTCGGGCCATTTGCTCGTCTTCTTCACACGGCGTCTTTGGTTTTAACACCCACCAGGTACAGGAGATGGGGTCCTGATCTCAAGGGTTTAGGGAGCTGGAGCTGAGAGCCTGTATAAAGTTAGAATCATCGAAGGCCTATTCTTTTGGTGGAAGGGTGAACTAGGTAACATATCTGGAACTAGAAGAAAATGACAGGGATACCTGTCTGGGTTTGGGACTCCAGACCAAAAAAAGAAGAGGAGGAATAGAAGGAGAACTCCCCTTATAACTCATAACTTTGGGCCTTGCCCCCAAGACAATTGGGGCTTGAATTTGCACTCTTGAAAAATACGAGAGGGACTTCCCTGGTGGCGCAGTGGTTAAGAATCCGCCCGCCAATGCAGGGAACACAGGTTCGAGCCCTGGTCCGGGAAGATCCCACATGCCGCGGAGCAACTAAGCGCATGCACCACAACTACTGAGCCTGCGCTCTAGAGCCTGCGCGCCACAACTACTGAAGCCCATGTGCCTAGAGACCGTGCTCCGCAACAGGAGAAGCCACCGCAGTGAGAAGCCTGAGCACCGCAATGAAGAGTAGCCCCCGCTCGCCACAACTAGAGAAAGCCCGCGCGCAGCATCGAAGACCCGATGCAGCCAAAAACAAGCAAACAAACAAATAAATTATTATATATAAAAAAAGAAAAATACAAGAACTCCAGGATGAGAAGATAATATAAAAAGTGGTCTCGTGCCAGTGAGCTGCCCTGGACACCTGACAGAAACATGTACAATTTTGGAGGAAGGACACACCCTCATTCAAGAACCTGTAGGGTATATACAGATAAAATATCTTTGAATGCTGAGCTCACTGTCAAAAACTACAAAATGTTGGAGGAAACTATGTGTCTTCAACTTGAGTCAGATAAAATAAATGGTAAGATACACATTTAAGAACTTCAGTGCTAGAACTATCAGAAAGAGATGATATAATAGGCTTGAACAAAATAGAACTTTCATTTCTCTCTCATATAAGCAGAGTTTCAAAGGAAGCAATCCTAGGCTGGTATTGGGCTCTGCAGATACCAGGGGCCACCTCTGTACCCTTAACTTCAGCCGTGACCTTGTGCTCAAGGAGGTGATGGAATGGTAGCCGTAACATCCAGTTTGAAGGCTGGAAGAAAGAGGAAGTGGGTAAAAAAAACATGCCTTCTCCCTTTAAAGGCAGTTTTCATAATTTGTACAGGACATTTCCTTTTCTTCTCATTAGAACAAAAAGAAAAAAACCAGACTCACGCTTTACTGGTGAATTCTACCACTGTTCTAGAAAACAGAGAAAGAAGGTATAGGTTCCCCAAGTTATTTTATGAGGCAAGTAAAACCTTTATTCCAAAACCAGATTGAAAAGTAAGATTTATAGGTCAGTTTTACTTATGAACATGCATGTAAAATGTTTAAATAAAATACTGGGAAATGGAATCTGGCAAAGCATTAAAAATATACTTGTTCAAGTTGGGTTTATAGAATACATGAATGGTTTAATAGTAATTTATCTGTTAACATATTTTACCATTTTTTTACATATTGAAGAAGAAAATATATACAGTCATCTTGATGTAGAAAAAGCACTTGATAAAATTCAACACCCATTCAGTACTTGCGGGGTGGGGGCTTCTTAGCAAGTTAACTGTAGAGTGCATCTTCCTTATTCTGACAGAATGCTTACTGAACACCTGCAGCAAACACCGTACTTAAAGGCAGAGTGTTGGAAATGCTCTCTCTAAAATCAGAGACAATAGAAAGATTCCCATGACCATTAAGACATGAAAATATATGAGGATCGGGAATGAAGAAATGAACCTTTATTAAAGATGGTACAATAATTTTTACCGTAGAAAATCTGAGAAAATATGTAAACAGATGGTTAGAACTGGTAAGATAAATCAGCATGCTTGCTGGATATAAGATCAATATAAATATAAAGCTCAGTTCCATTTGCACACACCAGGGACAATTTCAAAATAAAATTTAAACAAGCTGTTTCTGAAACCTTTTCACTCGAAGGGAAGTTAGTACTAATTAAAAGTCAAATAGAATATCTTTTTTCCAGTGAGTGTTTTTCTCTAGAGTTTCCTGAATGTTAACTTTTTATTGCTAGTTTTGTTTTATAACTTTTTAAAAAAATTATTTATTTTATTTATTTATTTTTGGCTGCGTTGGGTCTTCATTGCTGTGCGGGGGCTACCCTTCATTGCGGTGCGCGGGCTTCTTATTGCAGTGGCTTCTCTTGTTGCGGAGCACGGGCTCTTGGCACGCATGCTTCAGTAGTTGTGGCTCGTGGGCTCTAGAGCGCAGGCTCAGTAGTTGTGGCACACGGGCTGTAGAGCACAGGCTCAGTAGTTGTGGTGCATGGGCTTAGTTGCTCCGTGGCATGTGGGATCTTCCCGGACCAGGGCTCGAACCTGTGTCCCCTGCATTGGCAGATGGATTCTTAACCACTGTGCCACTGGGGAAGCCCTGTTATAACTTCTTGTTAGTAAATAAAACATTTTTCTATTTCTGGAGAGTAGAAAACACTTCAAAATTAAATCCAGGAAATTTCCATGTTGCAGCTATTACTTTACCTTTGATAAACATAAATTTTCTGCTCACTAAACATTAAGTATTATAATGGCAGAGTGATTATTCAGTCGGTTTTTATATAATAAACCTTTATAATTTTAGAAAGAATCTATTAGTATAATATATGCATTTCACCTGCTCAGCTCCCCTTTAATGTATTTAGAAGTTTTAATCCTTCACTTGTTGTTCACTAGGGATTAATTGGAGGAGAGAGGGAGGTCTAGAATCCAGAGGCAATGTAGATATCCCGGGATCACCGGACTTCGGGGGAGACCTAGCAGTAGGCCTCAGAAGGAAGCACTAGGGCAACCCACGTGCAAGTTGCATGCATATCCCTGCCGGCAGCCAGATGACAAGTTAGGGCAATATGGTGGCAGGAATGAGGTCCAGGCAGGTTGTTCAGTAAGGAAACATCTAGTGTTCAAGACAGCCAGTGGAAAAAACAAGTCCTGGGTCTTGGAGGCCTGTAAGTACCGAGTAAAGTTCCAAGGTGTCCTCAGCTCAAGACAGGGATTGGTCAGGGGAAACAGAGCCCGTTTCTAGAATTGAAATATATGGTTAAAAGTGGCACACTGGCTCACTTAATTTTCAGGTTTTAGGGCTCCTTGATTTTCTCTGATGAGGAGGAGGGCTGATCGCATATTCTGAGGTTGGATTGAATTTAGAGCTAGCTGGGTCTTAAGTGGATTCAGTTTGGGGATTAGAGCACTATGGAAGCAGGTGGGCAGGCAGGTCACTCATTGCCACTGGTGTGTCTAGTCTCCAGATTCCATGAAGATTGATGATTGAAGGCTAGTATAAATATTTTTTGTTTTATATATTGAAAAATTTTTAGTTTGGAATTTCATGTACATAACTTAGGAAAGAGTTATAAGGTTAGTACATAGAACTCTCGTGTATCTTTCACCCATTTCACCAATTTGTTAGCATTTTGCCATATTTGCTTTATTATTTTATTTGCATTGATTTTAGTTTATGTAGTATTATTATCTTTTAAACCTTATTACAGATTTGCTTTATTATCTCTGTTTTTGCCCATTATTTTCTGTGTTTGCCATCTTTGCTTAATTATCCTCTCTATAGTATTTTCCTTTCCTGAACCACTTAGGAATGAATTGCAGATATCAAGCTTCTTTTCTCCTAAATATTTAAATGTCCAAGAACAAGGACATTCTCTTACATAACCATAGTATGGTTATCAAAATCAGGAGAGTTAACATCGATGTAATACCATGTAGTCTAATACAGTCCACACTCACGTTTTGCCAGTTTTTCTGATATTGACCTTCATAGTAATTCCCCCCCCCATGATCATGCATTGGTGTTTAGTTGTTGTATCGCTTTCATATCCTTCGCCTCTCTTTGTTTTCATAATATGTTTCCTAACCTTTTTTTTGTTTTTTTCCCCCATGATATTGACATTTTTGAAGAGTATATTTTCAAATATTATTCAATTTGGTTTGTTTGATGTTTCCTCATGATTAGATTTAGCTTATGTAATTCTTTTATGTATAAATTATGTGTAAGTGATATTATGCTCTTCTTGGTGCATCAGATTTTTTTTTTGAAGTACAAAACAAGAGAGTTGGGGGGTTCCAATAAAGGTGATTTTGATACTCTCCTTGACCCTAAAGAGCTTACCATCTCTTACGAGAGTTGAGGCACCCCAGAGAAGGGTGTGACGAGCTGCGGGGCAGCAGGAGGAGAACAAAGTTGTCTGAGGTTTCCAAGCCGATGCTAGGAAAGAGGCGTCTCAGAGAGGATTTGGTTGGAGTTGCGGTAGAGAAGACGCGTTCTCCACGTGGGAGAGAAGAGGTCTTGGCAGTGAGCTCTGGGGTGTGCTGCCGCTGAGGGGTCCCGGGAGAAGGGCTGTCTGTCCAAGTGGTATGTAAAGGACGGGTGTGAGGAGACAGCATCAGGAGCGACAATGAAGAGTGTGTCGCAGTAGGCCGGGGTCACAGCTGGGATCCAGTAGCACAGGGAACAGGCTGTAGGCTGTTGGTAACTTGCCCTTAGTGTCACTCGGGGCATGTTGTGGGACTGAGCTTAGAGTCCCCATTTGCTGACTTGCTGTCCCAGTAACCGGTGTTATGCTGTGCTCCATGGAACAGTTACTGTGGTTTTTCAGAGTAAAGATGAATTTATTAAATTATTATTTTATGCTGAGTTCTCCAAGTAAGCTATTTACGTGTGAAAGGGCTTGGTGGTTTTGTTTTGTTTTGTTTTGTTTTTTTAAACCAGAACATTTATTGCGTGACTCATGGTTGAAATCCTTAAGAGGAGCTGGATGTCGCAACAGCTGCCCTCTTGGGTTTAGGTGTTGTTCCTTCACGGAATCCATGCCTGAATCGGCGGTACACAGTTTTTAGGTGCCTCATTCGACCGGTCCCGGTGCTGTTTCGTCTTTCAGCTGTAGCACTCCCGCTGCACTTTCTCTCTCGCGTGGCAGGGGAGCCGCATTTGCCACGGGTGGACTTCCGAAGGTGGTGGGCCTTAGAGCCACAGCGGCGGCACACGTATGCGTCTCGTTCCAACGCTCTCCAAACGATGACGCTCCCTTCGTCATCTCGCTTCTGGTGGTGTTTTTTTTTTTTTTTTTTTTAATGCACTTTTGAAGGAAACAGTTTGGTGGTCATATTCATGCTATTTGCTGCTAGGTTCTAGTTCAGTTGCTCTTGTTTTTAGAAAGTCTTTTTCTCTGGGCTGTTTCTAGTCACACACTTCTCGGGACACGTTGTCTTACGTACCAGCCGGGAAGACGATATTCCAACCTGTGGATGCTTGCTTCACGTGCTGGGTCAAAGGTGAAACTTGTTTAAGTGTATTTGGCATTTCTTGTGTAAATTACATTTTTCAGCATGATGAGAGTTTTTTATTTAATCATAGTCTCAATTTAGTTTATCTGAAAGCATAAACGGGCTCCAAGAAAGTGGAATGGGTCCTGCGTTTACTTTAGGAATCTTGGGGATGCTGAGTATCCTTTTAAGCAGGTTTTAATTTCTTCTCATTCCGTTACATTTGTGGGAAACAGAATTGGCGCTGCTCTTTCCTACCCTCTCTTGTCCCATGTAAATTTGGGGGAGTTTCATGGTCTTTCTTTTCTTTTTAAATTATAACTATACAGAATTATTTCTTGGTTTGCAAATGGAAACTCAGCCCACATATACATCCAGAACTAGGATTTCTTATATGGCTGACAGACCAGCTTGCCTGTTGTTGGAGGTGGAGGTTGGGGGAGAGAGCATAAAATGTGTTTTGAAGGATTTTAACAGAAAATGTCTTGGCTGGTAGCTTGGGCGGTATGAATAGTTTGTAGTGCTCAGTATGACTAGGGTGGTGTGGTCTTGCTAATGTGGCTTTAGAAATTGCTTCCGATTAAATTTTTAAATGAATTTAGCTTCATGGGCAATGTTACAGAGAGTTGCCTAGAGTTCTGAATCAAGAGGCCTAAACTGAGATTTTTTTTTAGGTGCTTGGGTATTTGTTGGCAGGGTGGTCTTTGGGCTCTTGATTTGAACTTTCATGCCCTTTTTATTGTTAGGAGTACATTCCTTATGCTATACACCTCTGATTGGGTTAGTATCTCTTTAGGAGATGTTTTTATTTATTATTTAAGCAATTTTAGAACTTCTTATCTAAGGGAGATTAAGCTCTTTGCGTAAAATCCAGTATTCTTTAGATACTCTGCTTGCTATACCAGCCACACTGTGTTTGTGGCTGCAGTGGTACCCAGTACTCCATAACTTTGCCAGGATTGTTCGTGTGACGTTTTTCCAAATGTTTAAAGTTTTCAAAAAGAAATTTGCGGGGTTGCTTCCCTTAGGTGGCTACTGCTATGTTTTTAAATAGACTGCAGTGTTTCTGTTTGCTAATCTTATGTACAGTCATTCATATCTGTGTTTTTTCATTCCGTTCCTTCTTGATGATCTCTCTGTTTAAAACCATAATTTATTTATTTATTTTTTAAAAAGACAAAACAGAACTTGCTGTTGTCTTCACAGAGCAGGGCGTTTGTCTGCAGCCTCTCAGTGGCTCGGCCTGCGAGTTCCCTGGTGTTGGCCGTCTGGGATCCCCTTTCTGCGGCCCCACTTCCCTGCACACTAGCTTGGTCTGCGGGGAGAAGCTGCCTCGTCTGTTGGCTGGGCTTTATTTACGGAAACAGCAGGGTTGAGATTGATTGCGTTGAGAGACAGTGTATGGATGAGGGAGGGTCACAGCACATGCTCAGTCCTGTCAGTGTGAGGGGGAGTTGCTGCGTCCTGCGTGAAGGCTTAGGTCACAGCACAAGCTCAGTGCGAGCTCTGCGAGGTCTCTCAGACCGCGTGTGCCTCCATTTTGCGTTGCTAGAGTAGAAAGGGCAGAGTTTGCACAGTAAGCGGAGGCGCAGGGCGCAGCTACACTCACCAGGGCCTCTGTTAGGCATGGACCATGCATTCAGCCCCTGCAGGTAGGCTGTCTTCCTCCGGCCTCACTGAAAGAGTGTGATGGTTTTGCTGCGCTCTCTCACTTCTGAGGATGTTCATGAATCATTTCATCATTCATAGTGCATGTTCCTGCGAGCCTTGAATTTCAGCCCTGGCTGGCCGTGTAGGTGGTGGTGCAAAGCGTGAGATCAGAGCTGAGAATGGAACGGGGTCTACTCAGAGATGCATTAAGCAAACGCAGGGCGTCGTGGTCCCTCTGGTCCCTGTCCTCTTCCCCTTTCCCTCACCTCTTCCTCTCCGGGTGCAGTTTCAACCCGAGTCTTTCTGGGTGCCGGGTGCCGAGCCTGTTTGCCTTCAGGCACCTGCAGAGCAAACCTGTAGGCTGCCGGGCTGCATGGGGCTGGTCGGGACGCCTGGGCCCCCGAGCGGCTCTGTTTGGACGATTTAGGAAGGGTGGTAGGTGGGCAGCTATTGGTTGCTTTGAAGGTGGGTGGAACTTGTTTTGATTGAGAGCCTGTTTGCCAGAGCAAATTATAATTCTTGTGATCTTTTTCTGAAGCCTGAAATAGTGCATACGTTTTGACCTATGCAGGGAACAGTTATGGATTATGGTTGCAACAATATCACCTTAAAATGGATTTTTTAAGAAATGAAAGGTTATGTCAGTCACATCATTTTCTATTGCTTCCAAGTCCATCCTGTCTTTTGGAGCTTATGGAAAATTTCTTGGCAATTAAAAAAAAAATTGTTTGCCGTGGCATTTGTGTTAGAAGTTGAGGTTTCAGGTTTTTTTGTTCGTTCTGTTTGTTTTAGCAAAAGGTGCCATTTGTTGTGTATGTGTATTTTGTTGTGTGACTTGCGAGTTCTGTAGGAGAGGAGTGACAGGAGGAGTTGATGCCTGAGAAGGTGGAGGCATCTACAAGGCCAGGTTTTGTGCCCACTGCTTGATGGGACTGGACACCAGTCTTTTCTGTGAGGGGCAGTTATGCTTTTTGTGTGTCCTGTTTGCAGACTGGGCTCAGACAGATGGCTCTCACCATAGTTAACTTAGGGAGCCAATCATAATACGCAGATTTAGGACAAGTTGAATTCTTCCCCAAGTAGATATTAAGTGAAGTTTTTGAATTATATTAATTGTCCCTTTTTGTTTCCTCTCCCCTTTTTTCTTCTGATAGAAGTTGGAAAAAATTTTGAAGTGACACTTAAATTTTGTGTCTTTGTGAGGATGAAAGGAAGCATACAATATAGAAGAATGTACAAATGAGAAACTCTCAGAGGATAGGGAAGAAATTTACTGCACGCTGATGATAGAGGGAGAAGTTCTTCATGTGAGCCCTTTGTTGTATGTGAATCTGGAGCTGTGCATGGTTAAGTCCTGTCCAAGGAGGCCCCTGATTTTGGCGGAAAGTTTAGGAAGGCTAATGATGCATTATAGCCACCGAAAATGTTACTGAAGTGTAATCTGGCTTCTGGCAGGTTCGATTTGGGGATTGTGATTAAGGAGGTGAATTATACGGGGATAATTTAGGGTTATTACACTTATTACCTACGATTTTTAATTCTCTTTTCCATTTCTGTGAGGGCTGTCCTCCCCTTTTGATCACATTTATTTGAACATTGCCTTTGGGAGTTTGGGGCAGATAACCACTTTTACTTTTCCCCATGCCACGTAGCATTGCTTCTGGAACTTGCCATCTTTCACTTCACTTAGAAGCACCTTTACTCTTCCTTCTACTCCTCTCCTGGGAGTGTGAAGTCACCCTTTTCTCTAGACTGGAGGAGCCGGACACCGCAGCCCGTGCTGGGAGCCCTGCAGGACTCAAGTTTCTGCCTCGTTTCAGAAGCCCACCGTTTGAGTTGGGAATACTTGTTAGGAAAACAGTTGTGGAACTGCCTTTCTGTTGTAGAATCTTTAATTCTTCTTAAACTTCTTTTACATTTGGCAAATGAGATGTGAACAGGAGGCTATACCGGTAGCTGAATCAGCTCTGGCCGGGTCCTCCCGCTCGGCTGGCTGGTGGTCTGTGGAGCTCGCGTGCAGCCACCTGATTCGACGGCGAGGACTTGTCGTTGCCACCGGGATCTGTGGGGACCCTCTGTTAAGAGCCGAGTTCCTATGTTTCAGATCCGCTAAAGTGAGTCACTAGAGCTCTATCTTACGTGCCATGCATTTGTACTACATTTTCCCGTTTTAGGAAAATATTTTTGGGAGGTTATTCGCTGACCAGCCGCCTTCCGCTCTGGGGCTTCCAGGCTTGTCTGGTGGCGGTAGAGGTGAAGGCGCAGTGTACAGGAAGTTGTTCCCTTGTTTGGGGATGCTGTCTAGGGCCCGGGTGGCGTGGACATTGGAAAGAGGATGATTAGCTTCATTGTGGCTTCTTGTTCCCCTCCTGCTGGGCTTCAGAGTATCAGGAAATGCTGGTGAAGAGAGACAGTGTGTGTTTCCAAAGAATGTAAAAGTAAAAGCTCCCCCAAATATTATCCTGTTATTAGCTTTTCTTGTCATTACATCAGCATCTTGAATCAGAATCTGAGGTTGATCCTTACATTTAAAGTGTTCCTCTGTCAACATAAATTTTGCAGAGTCTGGGAATCCGCTCATAACGTACCCCTGCTTTTGACCACTTCCTAGACTCTTGTCTGGTGTGTTAGCTTTAAGAATTAATTGAAACACACTGGTACACCTACAGCCTGATATTCACCATGTCTGTGATTCTTCGGTTGTTTATTGGTCCTGATCCTTTTTCCTTCTGAATTCGTTTTTCGCTTTTTGTTTTATTTTTTGGTCATTACTGAACTAAGTCGTCCTTCCACCAGAAAGATGTTCATTCTAAAGCTGTGAAACAACTGTCTGACAAAACGAGAGAGAAAATAGAAAATACGGGGTAAAGGGAGATTTGAAATTATTTGTGCATTTGTGCATCTCCTCCCAAGCTGACAGTCATCTGTATTGAGGAGTTTCTGACAGGGTAGGTGACAGGTTGTTGAACATTTCTTTAAAGCAAATCTGAAAGAAAACGAATCTAGTCTCTTATATGTATGCTCTGTGATACTTTGGATCTAAGCTAAAACAGTTCATTTTAATTTAGTTGGGATAATTAGACCTTCTATCAGAGTTCTTTGAACTGTGCATTTATTTGTGACTATTTGATTGATTGTCTTCCTTATTGCACTTTAAGCTTTTGGAGCACAGACCATGTCCTCAGTTCCCAGGAGAGTGTCTGACCAATGGGCCTCTGGCATAAATATGTTGAATTAAATGAGTGGCATCTGTGGTAAGAGAGAAAACTAGATTTGGAGCTAGATGATATGGTTCAAATTCTACTTAATAAGTGACATTGGACAAGCTGTGACGTTGGATAAGTTCCTTCCTTTCTCTGAACCTCTGTTTTCTCATGGGTCATATGGGGGTGAATATTTCTCACAGTTGTTAGAAAGATTGAAAGTGAACGAAATGAAAGTGCCTGGCACATAGTTTATCAGTGTATTACTGTTATGAATTCAAAGTCCAAGTCTACAGTCTTATGTAGGTGTAGTTATCTTAACATCTGTATTTTTTGGTCGACCTGTTCATCTAAGACAATCTTAGGAACTGTGTTAGGAATTACGGTCATTAAATTAGTGGCCAATATGTTTGGCCAGCATTCTTCTTATCCTTTTTGGGTGTTTATATTTTGCTTTACAGTTCTTAAAGTTTTTAAAAAAGCTTTACTTCCGCATTGTGTAACATTTGGTGTATGCAGCCTTAGATGTTGTTCTTTTCTTGCCAGTCTCTCTAATACAGTGGGACGAGTGTGTGTCTGTTAATGCTTGTGTTGCTACCACAGCTGCCGCCACCGTTGCTGCCTCCCCCCCCTTCCTGCCCCCTCCCCATATTCACACCACTACAGTGAATAGTAATAAGGTGACGGCCCTTTTTTTAAAAAATTTAATTTTATTTACTTATTTATACAGCAGGTTCTTATTAGTCATCAGTTTTATACACATCAGTGTATACATGTCAATCCCAATCACCCAGTTCATGACAACACCACCACACCCCCCACCACTTCCCCCCTTGGTGTTCATACGTTTGTTCTCTACATCTGTGTCTCAATTTCTGCCCTGCAAACTGGTTCATCTGTACCATTTTTCTAGGTTCCACATGTATGCGTTAATATACGATATTTGTTTTTCTCTTTCTGACTTACTTCACTCTGTATGACAGTCTCTAGATCCATCCATGTCTCTACAGATGACCCAATGTCGTTCCTTTTTATGGCTGAGTAATATTCCATTGTATATATGTACCACATCTTCTTTATCCATTCGTCTGTTGATGGGCATTTAGGTTGCTTCCATGACCTGGCTATTGTAAATAGAGCTGCAATGAACATTGGGGTGCATGTGTCTTTTTGAATTATGGTCTTCTCTGGGTATATGCCCAGTAGTGGGATTGCTGGGTCATATGGTAATTCTATTTTTAGTTTTTTAAGGAACCCTCCATACTGTTCTCCATAGTGGCTGTATCAATTCACATTCCCACCAACACTGCAAGAGTGTTCCCTTTTCTCCACACCCTCTCCAGCATTTATTGTTTGTAGACTTTTTGATGCTGGCCATTCTGACTGGTGTGAGGTGATACCTCATTATAGTTTTGATTTGCATTTCTCTAATGATTAGTGATGTTGAGCATCCTTTCATGTATTTGTTGGCAATCTGTATATCTTCTTTGGAGAAATGTCTATTTAGGTCTTCTGCCCATTTTTGGATTGGGTTGTTTGTTTTTTTGATATTGAGCTGCATGAGCTGCTTGTAAATTTGGGAGGTTAATCCTTTGTCAGTTGCTTCGTTTGCAAATATTTTCTCCCATTCTGAGGGTTGTCTTTTCATTTTGTTTGTGGTTTCCTTTGCTGTGCAAAAGCTTTTAAGTTTCATTAGGTCCCATTTGTTTATTTTTGGTTTTATTTCCATTTCTCTAGGAGGTGGTTCAAAAAGGATCTTGCTGTGATTTATGTCATAGGGTGTTCTGCCTATGCTTTCCTCTAAGAGTTTTATAGTGTCTGGCCTTACATTTAGGTCTTTAATCCATTTTGAGTTTATTTTTGTGTATGGTGTTAGGGAGTGTTCTAATTTCATTCTTTTACATGTAGTTGTCCAGTTTTCCCAGCACCACTTTTTGAAGAGACTGTCTTTTCTCTGTTGTGTATCCTTGCCTCCTTTATCATAGATTAGTTGACCATAGGTGCTAATCGTCCTATAGGTGCTAATAAACCCATAGGTGGGTTTATCTCTGGGCTTTCTATCCTGTTATGATGGTCCTTTTTTTAAAAATAGCATTTCCCAGAGACTTCCCAGTGGGAACAAAGAGATTTAGATGTGCATCATAGACATACCTGCTTGGTTCAAAGCCCCTGTTTTTCTGGGGACACTCCATCCCTGTGTATTATAAAGTTTGATATCCTAAACCGGGGTGTGTGTGTGTGTGTGTGTGTGTGTGTGTGTGTGTGTGTGTGTGTGTGTGTGTGTGTGTGTGTGTGTGTGTGTGTGTGTGTGTGTGTGTGTGTGTGTGTGTGTGTGTGTGTGTGTGTGTGTTGGGTATGGTCCTTACAACTGTTTTCTTCTTTGCAGCAGGTGATGACAGTAAAACCCATGAGGAGCCTGAGGTGGGATGGAGTTGTGTGCCGTGGGCAGATGTTTTGCATGTTGGGGTTGGGGACGGTCAGGCAAAGAAGAACTTGAGGCAGTGGAACGAGGTCATTGTAGTGCTTTGAAACTAGATCCTTTCCCATGTATTATTTAAAAAATTTTTTTTACCGGTTTTTTTTCTGATGCTGCATATTATTGTATAGAGGCCATATTTACTGACTCCTATTGTCAGCCTGGAAATTTTTCTTATTCCTTAGCCAGTGCCTGAATTCTTGGTTCTGGACTCTGAATTATATTTAGGGGGACTTGACTGAAAGGAGAGAGGCTTGAGATCCTTTATAATTAACTCACTGGGACCCCTTGAAAGAGCACCTTTATTTCCTTGGCCTTGGTTTCTTCTGTTAAGCTAGAAGGCTGGGATCAGATGGCCTCTAAGGAACCTTCCATCAGAGAAAATTTAGAATATTATGATGCTAAATTTTAATGAGTTCCTGTCCTGACCTTTGCATTTGTGTATGAATTTGGAATGTTAACTCTTCCAAATGTTGACTGATTATCTTTTTCTTTTACTCTGAATGAATCCTGAGTTTTGTTCCTCTGGGCAGTTTATCAAGCCTGTTTCAGATGACTTTGCTTTGGGGGTGGGTGGGGGCGGGTAGCCTTCTGTCACAGGTGACTTGACTTTTCAATAAAGCACTTAGTTGTTATTTATGGCAAAATGGTAGCTGAGTTAAAATATTAGAGTCATTTATTCATTTAAAATATCTTTAGTGAGTGCCAGGGGGCTCTGGGAAGTAGTGGTGAGCTAACATCAGACTTGGTTCCTGCCCACAGGGTGCTTTCGGTCAGGATAGCCATGGAGAGAAATAATTACACAAATTAAATATAAAATCATGCCTGTGACAGGAGGCTGAAGGAGAGGTAGGTGGTGTTTTGGGAACTCGTAACAGAGGAATTACTTCCTGTTCTCGCCCCTGCCAGTGCTTAGAACTGATAATAGTGATGACTGCTGTGTGACGGGCACTGTGCCTTTCTTTCCGTAGATCATCTTTTATTTTTATAGCCGTCTTGCAAAGTAGCCATTATGAACTTGATTTCATAGATGGGCTCAGAGAGATTGAATTGAGTCCTCAAGATCACACTTAGAGCTGACAGAACCTTGGTACTGACATTTTAATCCAGGTTCCTTTGATTCTGAAGTCTGTGCTCTCCCCCAGGCAGCTGAGCATGTAGGCTCGGGTGTGTATAACAAGTTCTCGCTCCCGGCGGCGGCGGGGTGCCCAAATCATGGGACGTCCTGAGGATAGGCAGAGCACAGTGATTTTACTCAGATTTAGGGAAGTTTTTTTCTACCTTAAAATGAATGGGAATATGTTATGGAGTAGAATACAAAATTTACATGGATTTTTAAGAAGCTATGTCAGACTTCAAGGAAATTTCAGACTTATTGAAAAGACTGTTGTAGAAATACCTGTCCATGCTGGAGAAATCTGAGAAACCCAGCTTGCCATTCTGGGCTTCCTTGTTATCAGTCTGACTTTCACTCCTGCCCACTACCCTTGTAAAAAGAAGTGATTCTGGTAAATTGCCTTTTGATTTTCCTAAAATTTGGTGTATTTCATTCTGGACCCCCAGTCTGTTATTTCTGTGGTCACTTTCTGAATGAGCTAGTAAACAGAGTTTCTAGAATCTTCCTTCTGTTGATTTCTGTCAGTCTTCCTGCTCAACTTGCCACCCTATGGAAAAGATAAGAATGATCTGCCATCGAGCCTTGCGATCTGAAGGACAGGTAAAGGGAGATTGCATGTGATTTCATTTTTCCATGGCAGCAGCCACAGGGGCGGGGTCTGACTCAAGAGTTACTGGTCCCAGCCTTTGGGGAATGGGCCAGAGGCCACCCTGCCATTACGTCCTAGGCGTGGATTGTGATGGGAAGTAGCCACGCCGGCTGCCTGTACAAGGCCTCTGTTCCACCAGCTTGTGTCTTCTCCCCAGGACCGCATGTCCTTGTCCCTCTTCCTTCCCTGTAGATGCAGGTTCTTGTCGTAAGCAGTCACCATGATCACATAAAGATACTTGGGGGTCTTAAGCGAGCATTCACAGACCCGTGCCTTCCTCACACCGCCCCCTCTCTCGGGGGGAAGGAGTGGTTCTGCCGGGCGGCCCCTGTCTCCAGCCGGCTCGCTCTTCTCCAGAAGCTTCCTCGTCTGGCCAGCTGCTGCCTCATCTTCTTTGCATAGATGCTACTCCCTTTCTGATATTCACTTGCAGGCTCCCTGCTCCTTTCTGTCCATTCCCTGTTTACTTCTTAGACTAAAACGTTTCCATGGTAACGGGTTACTTTTCAAAGGGAACATCTTGTCATTTTATTTAATCCACTGCAGCTGAAGAGGACTGAAATATTAAGTTGTAGTTGCCATGGATACTGCTTTGTTACATTGGTTTCTTTTGTATTAGATTTCATATACAATGAATTTCTTTCTGTTTTTTTTAACTCAAGGAATAAACACAGTGGCTTACCATTATTGTTGTAATTTGGCTTCTGGGACTATTTTTTCATATTCCAAGCAAAGATTTGTAGAATAATGGGGATTAAACTCAGCTGTTTTGAAATATGTATATTATTTACATTAGGGGCACAGAGAAATTCTTCCTTCTTGCTTGTGCGGATGGTGACTTTTGTTTGTTTGTTTTTTGCTGGTATGCGTCACAGCTAAGGATGTCACAGAAAGGATGATCCCACTCCAGAGATCCCTAGTAAATACAGAGAAAAAAAGGAATGCGTGACTTGAGTTAATTCATTGAATCTCGTAGCTTACTAACTGTGGCATTCTTTCTTCGGCTACTTATTCAGCTGTCTACAGTGTATTTTGAGGGAATCTATTTGTTATTTATTCAACTTTTCTCATGTCTGGTTTTCTTTCTTACCCCTAGTCTATCTGTAATACATCACTCAATTAACCTCTTCTTTTGACTTTAAACAACTTGTAATTTTTTAGATTCATAGGAAGTTGCAAGATGCTACAGAGTGTTCCTATGTACCTTTCACTCACTCACCTACCCCTAGGAGGTATGGTATAGAACTCCAGTGCAACATCAGAATCCAGACTTGGGACATTAGTATAGTGTGTGAATAGCTCTGTGACATTTTATTGCATGTGTAGCTTTGCAGATCTATTCCATCATCACAAAGATTCCACTCCCTCCCTTCTCCCCCCACCATTCCTAATACCTGGCAACCATCTTTATAAGTTGACCTTTAACTTTGATGGGTTTTCTCTTTTAACATGATTTTCAAACTTAAAAAAAAACCTTTTTCATTATTTTGTCTTACTTTGATGCTTGAAACGAACAAAGAAGTGAATTAAGGAAAAGGATATGGCTTCTCATAGTGGTTCTGTTTATAATTAGTTGTGTAATTTTGGTTCAGTAAAATCACTCTGCCATATGGAATGTGGCTGGGAGCTCTGACTTTGGAGTTAACTAAACTTGAGTTTGAATCCTGGTTTTTCCAACCTGTTAGCTGTGTAATCTTGGGTAATTTCATAAACTCTCTTAGCTTCAGTTTCCTTATCTGTACAGGTAATAATAGCACCTACTTTACAGGGTCATCCTTAAGGTTAGATAAGACAGTGTAGGGAGTTTGCTTCGCTGGAAATGCATGCTACATAGTTAATGTTCAACGTACATGTTAGCTTCTTTATTGATGTTTCAATTACTCCTGTTATTATTATCTGTTAAGTGGAGATACTGCCTCACAGAGTTGTCATGGAATAATGAAATAATGTATAGAGAGCGCTTCATAAGTGATAACTAGTATTATTTTGCTTCTGTTTGTCATACAAGTATGTGATACCTAAATTTAAGATAATATAGGTAAAAACCCTGAGGCAAGGATAAAGGTGTGCATAGATGTGTCTTGCATTATCCTGGGATATGACTTCCATCTTTGGTTTCTTATTGCATATGTAGTATCCTTTATCTGACCTTGCTGGGATTTACACTGTCCTTCGTCTTGATTTTCCTTCTTTAATTGAAGGCTACCCTAGTTTTGCCCAGACCTGCTATGTTAATTAGGCAATGCTATACATCAAGCAGAAACCTTCTTAGTAACTATGAATAAGTTAGAATAAGATAGATAATAAGATAGAAAAAGATAGATAATAAGATAGAATAAGATGTGAATTTCTGTGAATAACACTACTAGTGCTCTGATTAATATCAAAATATGAATTAAATGAATTAATACATAGAAATGAGATAATACTGTAAGAGCACCCAGAACAGATAGAAAGTACTTAACGTGTTAGCTATTGTTACTAATTGAAGGATTAACCTGGCATTTTCTAGATTAGGGACCTTTTGAATTTGAGCCTCCAGTATATTTTTTAGAATTTATTCCAGTGACCATTTATTGGACAGTGACCCCCAAGTTAATCCCAGTCTCCATGACTTCAGAAAGCGGCCCCAGACTTCACTTTGTTTTCCTTTAATATGGATGCAATCAGCGTCCATTCTCTTCTTGTGAACTTGTCTGTGTAACAGCGTCATAGTTCTTAAGCAGGTTACGTGCGTAAATGTCTCGTTTCTTCAACACAAATATAGTATTTCACATTGATGGGCTGGAGTGAGAAAGAAGTGTGTGTAAACGAACAGGGGAGCAAGTATTACAAAACAGGAAACAAGTCAATCGTCCTAGTTAGTTAGCCTCCAGTATTTTGTGAAGTTCATAATGTATAATAATCAGTGCTTCTCACAACTGGTTTGTGGGCCCCATTATTAATTTTATCAGATCCCAACCCTTGAGTTCCTGTCTTTGCGGTATTCGTTATGATGAAATGGGAAGCACCGTGAAAGACTTCTGGTGCGCACCATGAAAGACTTCTGGTGCGCACCAAAGGACACGCATTGTTTGTTGGAGTTAGAAGCTTAACTAGCTGCTTCTTTCATGGAACACCATTTTTATTTGAGAGAATAACTGATAAACTGTGTTCACTCGGGTAATTGGTGGACATTTTCTTGAAAATGAACAAACACAGTGAGCCTGCCATTTCAAGGCAAACCAGCTGATAGTATTTGCCAATGCAGGACTGGAGCTCTCAAGTAAATAATTAGAATTTTGAAAAACTTGTACCCACCACTCTGAGTTTGACAGCTTCTGTACATACACAGGCTTTTGTTATGAGATGTGTGGTGATATTAATGAATGTGATTCTTTTTTTAAAATTGTATAGTTAACTGTGTTAATATTTGGAAGATCTGCAAAACTTAGTGAGTGAATATTTTCCATCTAACCAATGCATGACAAAATCATGGGTAGAAGATCCATTCAAAGGCCAAGACAGACCAACAGATTTTAATGTACAAGAGTCCAAAAGATCATTGATAAGATTTTAGATTAACATTGTGCAAAAGACCTTTAAGAAACAATCGCATGTTGAGTTTTGGTGTAGTATCAAAAAGCATATCCATAGTTATCAAAAAGACTATTCACATAATCTTTCCTTTCCCAGTTATATATCTGTGTGAGGTTCAATTTTTTTTCATATACTTTAACCAAAAGAATGTACTGTAACAGATTGAGTGTAGAGAAGCAGATGTGAGAATCCAGCTGTCTTCTACGAAGTCCGATCCTAAGGAGATTTGCAAAAATGTAAAACGTTACCTCTGTTTTCACTGTTTTTTGTGTAAATACAATTATTTTTCATAAGAGTATATTTAATTATGTCATGAGCCTATTGTTATTTTAAAATAAATAAATAAGTAAACATTTTGAAATCTCTCAAAAATACAGTTTCCTTGAGATACTCAATAGGGTGTAAAGGTGTTAGACCAAAAAGTTTGAGATTTGCTGTGTTAAGTAAAAGGAAAAATGTAGTAGTCAGCGTATCATTATTAAGAGTGTTTTCTACAAGCTGTTGATACTGCATTTAAAGAATAATTCTTGGTGATTTTTATCAAGTTTTGCATCCTAGCAGTCTAGAAATATTCATGTAACCAAGGAATTTCCAATTTGTCCTGAATGAGTAATAATGCCAGACAGGTACTGTATTAGATTCTGGGGGATATAAAAAGTGAATTAAATCTCTGTTTCTGTACTCTTCAGTCCCAGAGTGGGTGGAGGTAGATGTCCAAATTAGTCATAGCAGAGTGCCACCCGCTAACATGAGGTGGGAACCACAGAAGGAGCACTCGGGCAGGGAAGCGGCAGGTGAGGACCCTTGAATGTAGAGTTTGGCTGCTGTCAGAAGAAGGGAGGGCTGAGATTGTTCCTTGGATTCCAGATATAGCTGGATACTGGCACTTTCCCAGGAAGAAGGCTACTTTTTCTTTTTATCTTTAGTTCATATTCTGACAGGTTTTCTGTCAGATGCATCCAGTTTTCTCTAATAGGGTGTATATTGCTATCTACCTCTTTTTCTCTTAGACCTAAAAAATATTTCTGCCATTTATTCTATATTTGGGAGTTCCTAGATACGGTAGGCTAATGCCATTGCCTGCTTACCTTGGATCTTAATCCTGCTCAAAACTTAACTTCATTGTATCTCTTGCTGGGAAACCCTAATATTTAAAAATTGCATATGATAAATACTTCTGTTGTAAAAATTGATTTTCAATTTTAAAAGGTTCTTTGTTTTATTTTGTGCTTTTCAGTCTACTCACTAATAAGTACCCTTCATTGACATAAAAGAGAGAAACAGATTTCTAATTTTGGCTGTTAAGATACTCCAGCATGTTTTTTTGTCTCTCTTGTATCATTATTAGCAGTATTAATAATTACTAGCATCCTCTTTTTATACAAATAAGTGGCATATAAGCAGTTCTATTCAATAAGGTGTTTGGGGGGTTTATTGTGGTACAGTTTTGAGCTAAATATGATAATACTGGTTTATTAAAATATTAAAAGAAAAAAAACAAAAACGCACACAAAAAATAAAAAATAAAAAAAATTAAAGTAAAAATGAACCAGGAATGTTTGTCCTGGAATTAGCAAGGACTTAGTGTGTGTAGCAGTGATGGGGAGATGCTTCCATAACCAACCACTTGAAGACCTTCTAGAAGAGCCTGAAAGTTGAGCCGTGGGCACACGTTGCTGGACGGGCTGTGGTTGAAGCTTTCTGAGATGATGCATTTTGGCCAGACCTCCTTGTAGGCAGGCAAGCATTTGGGGAGTGTTTAGAAATGAAGGAGAGAGCTAGGCTTGGCAGCTATGTTTTGCTCATAGCTGGTTACGAAACAGAAAGGGATGAGCTGGAAGGGAAATAGTGGGTAACACTGACTGCTTGTTTTTTTTAAAGAAGTGCTCAGATTAAAATAGCCTCCTGGCCTGTGTGACTCCTCTGCATACCTCCTAAAACAGCTTCTCCTAATCCTTGCATAAACTCACGGGAATGTCAGCTCTGCGTTTCAACACCCATTTCCCTACTAACAAGACCAGGGTGGCTTGTGAGTTAAAGGTAGCTCTTCACGGGAGCTTTTCTCCCACCACAGCCCCTCTCTTTCAGTTGCCCGCCTTGGTGGGGTTCTCGTCCCACTGGGGAAGCCCTCTCTTGCCTGCTGTAGTGCTCCTCATGTCCTTCAGGGGTCTCTCTGGAACTTGACCTCTGCATGGACTGTCTCCTCTTGAAGCCTGCCTAATTTTGATCACTTCCCTTAGCATTTTTACTCTGTTTCTCCTGAAATGTATTGGGCTCATGAGTGGAGCGATTGGACCTGTTCTGGTGTTTGGGACACGGCTCCTACCTCCCCAGGTAGATGGACCGTAAGCTCCTTAAGGCTTAGACCATTTTCTTTTTGTTAGTCTTCTCTCTTCCTTTGTCATATCTGCTGCCCACTTTGCCAAAATAAGACTCTTCACGAGAAAAATTGTCGGGTTAAAAGAAGAAAGTGCTGGACCTGAAGGAAATAATAGTTTTCCAGAATTCATTTTAACAGCTTCAAAGCTAATGGTGGGGGGGTATTAGAGCCATGAGAGAAAAATAAGAGTCTGTGCTTCCTCTTTGGTCTTTGCCGCCTTATTATGCGCTTCAGCTTAGTCCAGGTCGACAGATAATCATCAAGCAGCTCTCACGATGGAAAAGCCTACTCTTCAGCGCTAGTGAAAATACACAGCTGACTGTACAGCACAGTAAGGCCTTGTCACTGGGCACGGAAAGCGTTTTCCTAAGAGGGTCAACAGATGGTCGTGATGGTCATCGAGGGTAACAGGGAGCTCTGGGCACTGAGCTCTGGGAGGCCGAGGTCTGCGTTTCTTTGTGCACCACTGTGTACCCACTGCATGCCCTGTGCAAGGCCCGGGATGCAAAGACCTTCGATGAATGTTTCCTGAAGGAGTGAAAGGGATAAGATACCCCACACTTTTGGGGGTGTGTGAGGTGACATGCGGAGAAAATCAAGAAAGGTTTCAGTGAAATGGTGGTTTTTAGAAGGACCCTGGATGGTTTGGATTTGGAGTGAGGGAGAGTGAGCATAGCAAGTGCAGTAAGAATGACACAGAAATGAGATGGGTCTTTCACCTCCTAGGCCTGCTGGGCTCATGCCCCCGCACGCTTTACATCTCTGCTCAATTTCACTTTATTAATAAGGCCTTTTCTGACTATCCTGCATAAAGAACTGTAAAAGTTCATCGTTTACCACCCCTTTAATTCCTTGACCCTTTCATCATCTGACCTATTATGTGGTTCTTTTTTTTTTTTTTTACCCAAATTAGAATAAAAGTTCCAGTAAGGCAGGAATATTGTTGTTTTTTTTTTTCAATTGCTTTATCCCCAACACCTAGGGCAGTTCCTGGCTTGCAGTTGGTACTTAATAAATATTTGTTGAATGAATGAATGCATGACCCAGTGTGTGTGCTAGGAATCATAAGCTATCTTGTCTATATTTTAATAAGGTTTATCGTAGGGCACCCTGAAATTTTTTGAAAAGAAGAAACATGTATTGGGATTGTACTGTAGGAATGTTCGTCTCTCTGCAGGGTAAAAGAACGATGGTATAGATACTCAAGACAGGAAGTTACAGTAGAGGGGTTTTTAGAAGAAACGGTTTTAGAGATGCGTGTGGGGTTAGGGGAGCGCACATATACAGGGCGGCATTAGAAACGGTGGGGAAGCTAATTCTTCCTGAGTTATCTCTCACTTGCTTCAAGTGAGTTGTTTTCCTTGAAGAATGTGTGCATGTTTATGTCAGAACTGTATTATGCTAACCTGATCTGCTCTTTCCATGACAGGAGGCTGAACAGTACCCAGGGAGAAATTCGTGTTGGTCCTAGCCATCAGGTAAAGCAAATTTTAGTAGCTTCTTTAATAGGTTTTTATTTCTTATTATTCAACTGGCCCTTTATTCTGTTGAGCAGCAGCTTAAAACTGTTGTTATGCTGTTTGGAATTTTATATAAATGCAGAGATTTATTTTTTTAAGATCACCACATACATTTAAAAAATTGTGGTAAAATATATGTAATATAAAATTAACCATTCTGACCATTTTTAAGTGAATAGTTCAGTGCCCTTAAGTACATTCATATTGTTGTGCAACCATCACTAGCATCCACCTGCAGAACCTTTTCATCTTCCCAGTCTGAAACGCCATGTCCATTAAACAGTAACTCCTCATTCTCCCCTCCCCTCATTCCCTGGCAGCCTTCCTTCTACTTTCTGTATCCATGAGTTTGACAACTCAGTGGAATGACCCAGTATTTGCCCTTTTGTGTCTGGCTTATTTTCTTAGCATAATGTCTTCAAGGTGCTCCCATATTGTAGCACGTATCAGAATTTAATTTCCTTTTAAGGCTGAATTATTCATTGTATGTATGTCTGTTCATCTCTCGAACATTTGGTCACTGCCTACTTTCATTTTAACTTTTTTAAAACCCCATATCCTTCAGAAAAGTCAAAATGTTTAAGATGTTTGTCAGTTGGAAGCTTGTTGTGTCATGACTTGTGCCCTTCCATGTTTTACTCAGTTTACTAAGACTCTGCTGTTGTATTTGTCATCTCTCTCTCTTTTTTTTGTTTGATCTCTGTATCAGTTAGGATGCTTTGACAGGCAGGGCCAGAAAACTCTGGCTGAACGTGGCTGTTTATTCTCACTTACCATCACATCATCAGACAGGACCAAGGCTCTGCTCTGCTTCTCTCTGGTTCTCTTGGTTTGGTGCTCAGCTGTCTCCATGGGCTGCCTTCTTCCTTAGGCCAGGAGCTAAATTTCACTGATTCTGAGATGCACTTCTTTCCTTCACATTTTTTTATCTCTGATGTCGGGCTTCATTGTGTATCCTATGGTGTGATTATAATTTAATTGGCAGCATTTCTTCTTTCTAAATGCACATAAAATAATAGTGGTTCTTACAGTGAATGAAAATACAGCAGATGTTGAGAGGAGGAAAGGGATCATCCCTCTTTTCCCCAGGAAGGAAAAGAGGGATGGAAGGAAAGAAGGAAAATTTTCCCAGAAGGTCTCCATTAGTCCCCACGTCTCATTGCCATGGATGGGGTCACGTGTCCATATCTAGACTTGAGGAAAATGGCTTTATTAGCATGACTGGCTTGGACTGTCATTTGAGTTGAAATGGATGTTGGAATCGAGCCACTGTAGCCATCACATACTAGAGACGTGAGACACGGGCGACTCCTTATAAGGGTATAGAAATTTTTCTGTCTAAATGTTGAGCATTTCTTATATATCATTCATATTTTTAAAAAAATTTATTTGTTTTATTTTTGGCTGCACTGGGTCTTCGTTGCTGCACATGGGTCTTCTCTCTAGTTGCGGTGAGCGGGGGCTACTCTTCGTTGCCGTGCATGGGCTTCTCATTGAGGTGGCTTCTCTTGTTGCGGAGCACGGGCTCTAGGCACGTGGGCTTCAGTAGTTGTGGCTCGTGGGCTCTAGAGCGCAGGCTCAGTAGTTGTGGCGCACAGGCTTAGTTGCTCCATGGCGTGTGGGGTCTTCCCGGACCAGGGCTCGAACCCGTGTCCCCTGTATTGCAGGCAGATTCTTAACCGCTGTGCTACCAGGGAAGCCCATCATTCATATTTTTAAGAACCCGTTTTAACTCTGTAATGAAAAAGAAATTAAGAAATGAAGGGATATTAAAACCACACAGAAACCATCAGGTGCATCTGATTTCTAGGAGACACTTCTTGTCCCAGGACTAGGGTTACAACTGAGACGGGCAGAAGGAAGCTGCACGCGGACTCCCCTTAACACCTGCCTGTTCAAGTGCACCCCTTTCTTGGTGTGGCCTATTAGGTGGGTCTGGCTACCACAACTCCACTGTATTTTCTGTGCCTTCAGGCCTAGGAGTTACATTTTGATCAGGAATCCAGGTCTTCCCCAGTGCCACCTGGTTATACCTCCCCCTCTCTGCTTTCTCTTGCTGCTGTGTTTTCCCACCCAAGTTTTCTTCCTCTGTGTTTTTAGTGTCTTGAGCTCTTTGTACTAGAGTTTTATTTTAGACTTTTCTCCCCCTACCATAACAGAAACAGCGGTTCTTAAGTAAAAGATGCTTAAGTTCTTGGAAAGGAACAGATTTACTATGCTTGGATTTTTGTGTACTTTCATTTAAAATCAGATATTTAATTTATGTCGTATTTTACATGTATTTATTATGCTTTATTTTCAAAAAGCAGTGTTTTTGGAGTACCAAATATAACAGTACTTTTTGTGAACTGGCAACATTTGCCTTCTTAAAAATTTTTTATTAGATAAAAATATTAACATATGTAAAAGTAGGGAAAGAATAAGACAGTGAAAAATCCCCTTATCCTCATTACGCAGTTTTCACACAGACCAGACCAGGTTGTGGTCCAGCTTGTTTCATTTGCTCTCCCCCACACCTCTCCCACCATTATGCTGAAACGAATCACAGATGTATCATTTTACCTGTGAATATTCTAAAGATAGGTGCTCTTTCAAAAAATACAATCACAGTATATCACACCTAATGAAAATTAGCAATTTCTTAATATTCAGGTGTCTACTATATCCAGATTTCCCTAAGTGTCTGTCTCCCTCCCTCCCTCCATCCGTCCCCCCAACCCAGGATTAAATCTAGAGATTTAATCACATTCTAGTTTGGTACCCTGCCCCTGGCAAGAATACTTTTGGGTGGTGCTATATAGTCTATCAGGCACATGTGTGTCTCTTAATGATGGTTTGCAGCCATTGCTTGTTACTTAGATTCACTGTCTAATTGGACCTGTTACTTAGATCTACCCTTTAAAATGCTGATACTCTAATCCTATCATTCCTTCTTTTATTAGCTGATCAACTGTTCCCTTGTCAACTTTTGTTTCCCTGAAACACATAGGAAAGGCAGGATAAATGCTTGAATCTTTCCCTCTTTTTACCGGTTGGTTCCCCAGCATCTTCCAGTAGTCATCAGTGGATTTAAAATTACTTATCTGGGCTTCCCTGGTGGCACGGTGGTTAAGAATCCTCCTGCCAGTGCAAGGGACACGGGTTCGAGCCCTGGTCAGGGAAGATCCCACATGCCGCGGAGCAAGTAAGCCAGTTCGCCACAACTGCTGAGCCTGCGCTCTAGAGCCGCAAGCCACAACTACTGAGCCCGTGTGCCACAACTACTGAAGCCTGTGCTCCTAGAGCCCGTGCTCCACAACAAGAGAAGCAATGAGAAGCCTGCACACCGCAACGAAGAGTAGCCCCCGCTCGCCGCAACTAGAGAAATGCCTGCACGCAGCAACAAAGACCCAATGCAGCCATAAATAAATAAATTTATTAAAGAAAAAAATTTAAAACTCCCTTTAAAAAAATTACTTATCTGCTAACCAATTGCTGTTACTCTTACTGATGATTAAATTATCCATTCGTGGGCTAGTAGGCGCCTCTTCCTGCGGTCTTGTGTCCTTTTAACTCGACCCCTGTGGTCTGTGGTAGAGTATTTTATCTAGTATGACATGATTTTAATGTGTCATTATGTGCGTTCCCTGCCCTAGGTCTGGAACTAAACTTTTCTAATGAGTCCTCACTGTTGTAGAGGAAAGTGACATTTTTCGAGTGGCTGCTGCCCAGTCATTATTACTGGGTTAGTTACTGTTTCCAGGCCTTTTCAGGGAACAGATGAGGAAATATGCTTTTTCCCCCCTTTTCTTTTTTTAACGATAAAACGTGTCATGGTTTCTTTCTGATGCTTCTAATTCAAATTCAGAACAGGCCTTATATTTAATCTTATAGATGAAATTTTCTTTCATCCATATCTGTATCTTTTCCCCATGTCTCAAAACCAGTTTTTAAATGACACCAAAATAATTATTCATTTGCTTCAATCCCATAATACATATATAGCAGCTCAGAATAACAGTACTTGCACTGCTACAAACAATATGATTACTGGAAACAGCTTTATAGACTTTTTTTTTTTTTTTGGCCTTAGAATATATCCCACTAAGTCTATATAGGCAAATTAGTATGTTTTAAAGTTACCTGAAATGATTCCTAGAGAGGAACAAACACAAAACATAGCTAGGTGGATTTATTTGATTTTGCTTTAGAGTTTTTAAGGGATTGTTGTTCTTTAAACTTAATTTTGTTTTTATAATTATGTAAAATAACAAGGCTCCAAATCAAACATGCAAATGAAGTATGTTCAAAAAGTTCACCTTCTTTCCCTGTCCCCTCCACGTGTTCCCTCCCTCCCTGATGGATAATTGTTTAGTGTTTTTAATTGAAGGTTTTGATGTATCATTCTTATTTTTATTTGCCCAGCCCCCTGTTCTTAGATAAGTGGTAGCATAATAAAAACACTTTCACCACCTTTCTTCTACCTTCTGATAATATCTCCTGGTGTTCCCTCCATAGCAATAGGTAGAGCTCCTTCTCATTTTCTTCTGCCACTTCCTGGGACCCCACTGCGTGGGTGGAGCAGTTGATTCTTCCAGCCCCCATTGTTGGGCGTTTGCACTGTTTCCAGTCATTTGCTGTTACAAGTAATAATGCGATGAATAGCTTACGCATAAAGATTTTTATTTTGCCAACTTATCTTTGGGATATTATATTATCCCAGAAGGACGATGGCTGGCTTAGAGGGCACATGTAATTCTTAGGATATTACAGAGTTCCCCTCCATAGAGATTGTACCATTTTGCTTTCTCGTACTAGCGACTTATATGAGTGCAAACATGCAGCCTTGTGTATTGTCATACTTTGGCATTTATGTCAGTCTGATAGATCGGAAATGGTATCTCACTGTCTTTAATTGGCATGTCTCTTATCAGCAGAGTTGACCATCTTTTCCTATGAGTAAGAGCCACTCGCATTTCCTTTTCTGTAAACTAAGTGTATTTCTAGTCCATTTTTTCTCTAGGGGATTGGTCCTTCCCCACAGCAATAGTATTTTTTTAAAAAAATAAATTTATTTATTTATTTATGGCTGGCTGGCTGGCTGTGTTGGGTCTTTGTTGCTGTGCGTGGGCTTTCTCTAGTTGTGGTGAGCGGGGGCTACTCTTCATTGCAGTGCACAGGCTTTTCATTGTGGTGGCTTCTCGTTGTGGAGCATGGGCTCTAGGCGCATGGGCTCAGTAGTTGTGGAGCACGGGCTCAGTAGTTGTGGCTCGCGGGCTCTAGAGCGCAGGCTCAGTAGTTGTGGCACACGGGCTTAGTTGCTCCGCGGCATGTGGGATCTTCCTGGACCAGGGCTCGAACCCGTGTCCCCTGCATTGGCAGGCGGATTCTTAACCACTGCACCACCAGGGAAGCCCCAGCAATAGTATTTTTTAATTAACTTAACAAACAACTATTGGAGAGCTGCTACACCAGCTACTGAACTTGGTGCAGGGGAAACAGCTCAGTACAAATGTCAAAGACTTATTTATTTATTTATTTATTTATTTATTTATTTATTTATTTATTTATTTATTTATTTATTTATTTATTTATTTATTTATTTATTTATTTATTTATTTATTTATTTATTTATTTATTTATGGATGGCTGTGTTGGGTCTTCGGTTCGTGCGAGGGCTTTCTCCAGTTGCGGCAAGCGGGGGCCACTCTTCATCGCGGTGCGGGGACCGCTCTTCATCGCGGTGCGCGGGCCTTTCTCTATCGCGGCCCCTCCCGTCGCGGGGCACAGGCTCCAGACGCGCAGGCTCAGCAATTGTGGCTCACGGGCCCAGCTGCTCCGTGGCATGTGGGATCTTCCCAGACCAGGGCTCGAACCCGTGTCCCCTGCATTAGCAGGCAGATTCTCAACCACTGCGCCACCAGGGAAGCCCCCAAAGACCTTTTGATATGAATAGCTATTGTGGTTTTTTTTTTTTTAATTTTATTTATTTATTTATTCATTTGTGGCTGTGTTGGGTCTTCGTTTCTGTGTGAGGGCTTTCTCTAGTTGCGGCAAGCGGGGGCCACTCTTCATCGCGGTGCACGGGCCTCTCACTGTGGTGGCCTCTCTTGTTGCGGAGCACAGGCTCCAGATGCGCAGGCTCAGTAATTGTGGCTCACGGGCCTAGTTGCTCCGTGGCATGTGGGATCTTCCCAGACCAGGGCTCGAATCTGTGTCCCCTGCATTGGCAGGCAGATTCTCAACCACTGCGCCACCAGGGAAGCACTGCCTATTGTGTTTTAATTTTATTCCCATGCCATCACTGTATATTAAGCAGACCTAGTTGTGGCCCCCACTTAAATGTTAAACATGTCAATACTGAATTAGGGAAGAGCATCGTTGTTTGGGGGAGGTCAGCACTTGATACACAGCGAGAGGCCTCAGAGATAGCCTGTGAAGCAGAAATTGCAGACCTGTAGCCTGCCAGCCGCGTGGCCTACTAATACTGTGTTTTGCCACACAATTGTTTTTAAAACTTGAATAACCAGCATTTAAAGCCATGAGCTTTCACATTGAAGTCAAGATTTCTGGACTTTGGAAAAAAACTGGAGGATGTACAAACAGAGGTTCTGATTCCTGCACAGCCGCATTCCCCAGACGGGGAGGCTCTCTCTTCATTTCACCCTGATTCCCTTCACTGCTTGGTACCTCATGCCTGCATGCCCAGTTCGGGAGCCGCTGTCACTTGTGGCTTTGAGCACTTGAAATGTGGCTAGTCCGAATTGGGATGTAGTGTTCTGTTTACTGTGGACAGTAGAACATTTAAAGTGGAACATGAGGCCCTCGTTTTATTTCCATTGGCTGTGCACTCTGCCTGCTTCATTCATTTACAGTTTTTGCCTAGGTTCTGTGGACACTGGAGCTTTTAATTTAAAATATTAGACTCATGTGACCTTGTTCGTAATTTGAGAAAATAAGAACATGTGTGTTTTGCAGATGGTTGACTTTTCTTAGGCCTCTGAGTAGTCATAGTACCCATTTACACTTGCTCTGCCCCAGCAGTGGAGGATGAGAAAATGCTGGAGGTGTTTGAATCTCTAGCAGAATTAACTTAGAATCTTGGTTGTTGAGCACTGTTGTTCAAATCTTTGAAAAAAATTGTTAATTGAGGTGTTTTATGTACAGTGACCTGTTGATAGCTTGTGTATACTGTTCAGTCTGCTGTGACAATTCATATCAAGGCACAGAACATGTGTCATCCCAGAAAGTTCCTTCCTGCCCTTCTCGAGAAGTCCTCTCCTCCTGAAACCACTGCTCATCTAATTTCCGTCACCATCATTTTAGTTCAGCTATGGTTTTTAAAATAAATAAATAAATTAATTAATTAGTTAATTAATTTATGGCTGTGTTGGGTCTTCCATGCTGTGCGTGGGCTTTCTCTAGTTGTGGGGACTACACGAGCGGGGGCTACTCTTCGTAGCGGTGTGCGGGCTTCTCACTGCAGTGGCTTCTCTTGTTGCAGAGCATGGGCTCTAGGGCACGCGGGCTTCAGTAGTTGTGGCGCACGGGCTTAGTTGCTCCGCGGCATGTAGGATCTTCCCGGACCAGGGCCCGAACCCGTGTCCCCTGCATTGGCAGGCGGATTCTTCACCACTGCACCACCAGGGAAGTTCCTTCAGCTGTGTTTTTAATGTTACCGTGATGGCTCTTTTGGATGTTCACCCTGACTCATCGATACTGACTCTCTGGAAAGCAGCGTTAGTTCAGTAGGGTAGTTCAGTTCTTTTCTTAGCACCTGTCCTTAGGTGAGGTTCCACTATTTGTATATATCTCTTTGTAAACATATTATTATATTGGAAATGTGTGTGGTTCTCCCTTCTTTATCAAGCAGCTCTTATTTCCTGAAACATTGTTTTGTTTCATCATTTCTTTTATTCACACGTGCCCATTTCTTTCTCCCTCTGAGGGCGATACTGGCACTGGTTTAATTTGACACTGTTTGCTTCTCCTTAAGTAGAGATTGAGCAGTCCATTGTGAAATCTTCTGTGGTGAAATGATCCTGAAATGTGTGATAGGCCAGCTTCAGTGACTCATGATTTTCCTGTTATTTCAGCACTGCCAAAAGAAAGGCTTAGTAAGCTACTGCATCTGTCCCCAAGGCCTGCCTGCACAGGCACCTCTTTAAGTGTGCCTTGATTGTGACTTCTTCGTCCCTGTCTTACAGGCCAAACTTCCCGATTTGCAACCATTCCCTTCTCCCGATGGTGACACTGTGACCCAACATGAGGAACTGGTCTGGATGCCAGGAGTTAATGACTGTGACCTCCTTATGTACTTGAGGGCAGCAAGGTAAAAGGAATCCACACCATTCTGCTTTGTGAATTGATTAGTGGGCAACAAACTTTCTCCTTTCCCCTGAAATTCTATTTATATATTGGGCATTCTGACTTTCTGTTTTGTTATACTCTCTGTAATCAGAGCCCTGATCCTTGTTACCAGAGAAACATAGCTTACCATGGTAAAATCACTTTTTTCTCCTTGGTGTTTGCCCCACATTAGATTTTAGAAGTCTTCAGAAGGAAAACATCTTAAGCCATGCATGCAATTATCAACACCTCTTAATACAGCTGAGTAATTGGCTCATTCAGCTTACCTTAAAATCCCTTTACAGGTTTCTTTACTCTGTGGCTGTTCAGTGGTACCTAACCTAAACTTTATGTTTTGGGGGCTTACCTATATGAGTACTTGCTAACCTGAAAATGCCGAGACTGCAAAATGAGAAGTTTAAGTCTGTCCCAGACACATCATAGTGCAGGCAGAGCCTTCCTTTGTCTGCAGGGGCTTCTGGGATCTCACTCACTGTCGTATCAACAACATGCAACAGAAACGCTGAAACAGGTGGTGATGCAATATTAGCTCTGGCTGTTCTGTGGTCAGCAGTGCAGCTTGGAGGCTGCAGTAGGGATGGAGGCTTCAGGGGAGGGGTGACTACTAAGAGTTCTTTTCACCTCTTTTCCTCTTTCAATTTGCTTAGAGGTAGTTGATGTATAGTATGAAAGGAATGAAGTAAAGTTTCAGCGGATTTAATTTTAGATATTTTCTGGAGACTTTTCTTTCAAAACATTGTAACCCAGCCGACTGCTGTGGTAGATAGCTTTAGATCACTCATGCCCCCAAGACTAAAATCTGAGCACTGATAAGGCATGGGAAGAAATGACAAACGGAGCTGAATAAAAATAATGTTCCTTTTTCTCAGTGAGTGAAGGGTGAACTGCAGAGGAACTTAAATTTTTTTTTTTTTTTAAACAAGAAGAGCAGCAAGGCTGAGGACTCATGCATGTAGTAGTGGAATTTGGTCTGGGCTGAAGATGTGCTCTGGAAGCTGAGGGTTGAAATGTCTGTGCTGCCGTCTTCCCTTCCCGTCTCCGCAGGAGCATGGCGGCCTTTGCGGGGATGTGTGACGGAGGCTCCACGGAAGACGGCTGCGTCGCGGCCTCGCGGGATGACACCACCCTCAACGCGCTGAACACAGTGAGTCCTTTGAAGTTGCGCCGGGTGGGAAGAAAGTTCGTTTTTCCCCTGTGCTGGCGTAGGGAATATGCGATGATCGTGGAGCATGAAGGGGCCTGGTATCTGAGGAGTAAGTACTGTGGTCTGCCGCTGGGATTGAAAGATTTGACTCGTGGTCCTGGTGGTAGGGCTCCATGACCTTGGCCAGCGACGCGGCACCTGCAGATTCACCTCCTGATCTGCGTGTGTGCTTCAGGATCGTGGCGAGCCGCTGCTGAGAGCCTCATGCTGGTGGTTAATCTTCACTGAGAGCTCACCAAGCCGAGGACTAGGACAGGGATCTTACTGAATCCTCCCGACACCGCTCTGAAGGAGGCTCCGTTGTTACCACCATGTGGACACAGGAAATAAGTTGAGAGCAGTTAAGTCACGATCCAAGGTCATACACTCAAGATGTGAATCCAGAGGCCACGCTTTTCCCCTCAATGTATTCGGAAGGGCACGGAGGGAATAGAGAAAAAGCTTGACTTCTTTGAACAAATTTGGTTTTTATAGATTTGGCTTTGGAACCATGTAAACATTTCACATGATTATAAAACAAAATTAAGTTTAAAAAAAATAACAATCCTTAAAAAAATCTAAAGTAAAACATAGCACACGAGCATAATGGTGCTGAGTTGGTTGCGTGACGTCCTGCACGGACACTCATCTGCTTTAATCCTTTGACTCCATAGCAGCTCAGAATAACAAAACTCGAGCGGCTACAAACAGTAGGATTCCTGAAACCTGTTCACTTTTTTTTTTGGACACTCCTTTTTGACCTTGGAGTATATCCTACAGGGCTGTACAGGAAAATTAATGTATCTTAAAGTTCCTTGAAATAATTCTTCTTCTGGGTGTTCACTAATGTGAAATCATCAGATCTGAAGTAATAATGAATTTTTATGGATTTCTGATCTGTTACTAGTCTGCAGGGTTATGTGTACTTACACAGGACATTGAGCATGAGGCTGAGCAGCTCTTCTGATGATTCACTGAGTGTAATGTGAGCGCCCTTTTTGTTTGTCTTTTTCTTGAGAGGTCACTGTAGTTGGAAGGGACTTTCAAAATCATCTGTTCCCATCTCTAAATAGATAAGAATTGGAGGCGTAGAAAGACCACATGACTTGTTTGAATGCCAGCAATGCAAAAAGTTGATAACAGATCCCAATTTAGGGATCTTTCTTGCTTTCGGGGAAGCATGTAGATATCTGAACGACATAGTTGATTTTTATTCCTGGTCTAGTTGTGTTTCTTGAGTATCACATAATGTTATAATAGTCTCATATGTTGGAGGTTGATTCATCTTGCTGCCATGTTCTAAATAAGTGAATGATTTTTCATATTCCCATTTACTTTCTCACCTATTTTATACTTTGAATTTTTGTTGTTATAAGGAATCCTTATTCTGAACATATAGTGATAGAGCCAGAAGGGGCCTTTGAGATTATTTTTACAGATGAGAAAACTGAGACACAGAGATTGATGATACTGCAAACAGTGGCTATGGCAGATGTATGTCTGTGAATTCAAAATACCCTAAAAAATGTGTGTATATTTAAAGTAACTCTTCGATATGAGTTTGTTTTCTGTTGGGTTTTTGTGTAAAAGCTTTATGAAAAAAATTCTCCTTTCATGACTCTGCTGATCAGTTGAATTTTGAATAACAAAGATGTTGCCATATTTAATTAAATGTCTGTTTTTGGCACTTTCCTGAATTTGTCTAATTTATTCTCTCTCTTATTCCAACCCCTCTAAGGATTCTGTAGAACATACTTCTGTACAGAAATAATTCGGGTTATTTTTGCCTGTGATCCTTTGTAGCAAGTTCCTTCTGAAGTTTTCTTAAGCATTGCCAGAGGGTTTTGGTTTTATGAGTTTTTGTTTCTGAGAAGGTACTTTCTCATCATTTGAAAATCTTCCTGCCTAGGTGAGCCCAAGATGGCTCAGGTGTTGGGTTATGCAATATAAGTGCATTTAGCCATCAAAAGACTGAGTTGTGTGCTCATTTTGTGATGAAAAGAAACTTTTAGTGGCTGTTTTAATTTTTAAACTTCATTGTTGTACTGGCTCACAGAAACTGTAGGCACTTTCTTTAATGAGAAGTGGAGTGATTGGAAAAATCTTGAGAGAAGTTAATGTTTATTTTGACTTCCTTGGAGTAAGGGGGTTTTGAGCTATGTTAAGTAATGAAAAGATAAATGCATTGTCATGTGAGAAGTATTTGTTGTTTCTTAGAGTGTAGCATAGAGTCAAAACAAGATTAGGCATTTATCAGCTTAGGAAATAGACACAGGTTTATTCTATTTCCCAGTACAATATAGAAATTTAAAGTATACGGAATCTGCGGTACGGCTACATTAGAGTATGTTTAATATCCCAGTAGGACTATTTGAATTAAAATGCATGTAAATAAATAGTTTAATGTTTAAAACTGTAGTCACTAATAAAACATTTTTAAACTGTTAATTCTTTTTGACAACTATATGTACCTGTTTTAAAATATAAGGTCTTCAGGATTACTTGTTTTGACTTTTTTCTTCATTATTCGCAAATGAGAGTTTTAGTGTGTATTTAAAAAAACTTAACTGGGGTGTAATTTCTGTATAATAAATTGCTCTGGTTTAAAGTATACAATTTGATGAGTTTTTGTAGATGTGTGTGCCAGTGAAACTACTGCAGTGTTCAAAATAGAAATCATTTCCAGCATCTCCAAAAGTTGCCTCATGCCCTTTTATAATCCTTTGCTGCTTCCAGTCTCAGATAACCACTGATATGTTTTCTCTCATTATAGATTAGTTGCATTTTCTAAAATGTTGCATGAATAGAATAATATTGTATGTAATACTTGGGGTCTGGATTCTTTCAGCATAGTAATATTACAATAGATTTATGTTGTTGCATTATCAATAGCGCATTCCTTTTTATTGCTGAGTAGTATTCCAGTGTATGGATATTCATAATATTTTATCCATTCACCTGGTGATGGACATTTTTTTGTTTTCCAAGCTTTTGGCCATTATGAACCTTGTTATGCAAGCCTTTCTGTAGAACATATATTTTCATTTCTCTTGAGTAAATACCTAGCAGTGAAGTTGCAGGAACGTATGTATATGTGCAGGTAGCTTTTTAAGAAACTGTCAAACAGGTTTCCACAGTGGCTGTGCCATTTTACGTTCCCATCAGTAGTGTTAGAATTTCAGTTCTTCAGCATCCCCCACGAGACTTGGTGTTTTCAGTCTTTAAAAGTTTTAGCCATTCTAATGGATGTGGAGTGATAGGTCATTGAGGTTTTCATTTAAATTTCCTGACGGTGATGTTGAGCGTCTTTTCATGTCTTAAAGCCCATTTGTATATCTTCTTTTGTGAAGTATCTTTTGCCCAATTTAAAAAATTGAATTATTTGGCCTTTAGTATGATTTATTTGTAAGAATTTATATTGCAAATACAAGTGCTTTGATACATGTATTGTAAATATTTTCTCCCATACTATGACTTTTTTTTTTTTTTATAATGGTGTGTTTCTAAGAGTAAAATACTTAATTTTGCTGAAGTCTGATGTATCTTTTTCCTTTTATGAAAGTTTCTTTGATCATCCCATGATTACAAAGATTGTTTCTGTGCTTTCTTCTTGAAGTTTTAGTTCTTACGTTTAGACCTGTTGTTCATTTCAAATTAATTTTGCACGTGGTGCAAGGTAGAGGTGAAAGTTCATTCTTTCCTACACAGATGCCAGCTGTTGGAACCACATTTGTTGAAAATAGTCTTTTCTCATTGAATTGCCTTGATGCCTTTATTGAACAAGCACTGATTGTATATGTTTGGGGTTTTTTAAAAATATTCTATTATGTTTAACTGATCTAATATTATATCTATTTTTTTTTACTGGTACTTCAGTATTTTGAATACTGTAGCTTTATAGGAACTCAGGTGGTGTAAGTCTTTCTATTTTGTACTTGTTTTCAAGGTTGCTTTGGCTCTTTTAGGTCATTTGCATTTCCATATAAATTTCAGAATCAGCTTGTCAGTTTCTATTTTAAAAAAGGCTTTGATGGAATTTTGATTGAGATTGCGTTGAATCTGTGGATCTATTTAGGAAGACTTGACATCTTAACAATTTGAATCTTTGAATCCATGAACATGATATAGTATCTCTTCCTTTTTAAAAAAGGTTTCTTTAATTTTTTTGAGTAAGACTTTGCAGTTTTCACTGTACAAGTTTTGTACATATTTTGTAAAATTTATCCCTTACGTAATTATTGTTTGAAGATTCTATTGTTAATAAAATAGTATTTTTAAATTTCATTGTCTACATGTTCATTGATAGGATAGACATACAATCAGTTTTTATGAGTTTACCTTGTATTATTTTATACAAAGAATACACAGTCAACACTAGTAGCTTTCTGGTTGGTTCCTTAGGATTTTCTGTGTGCACGGTCATGTCATCTGCAAATAAAGATAGCTTTACCTCTTTCTGATTTATGTGTTTTATTTCTTTTCTGTGCTTTCTTGCACTTGCTTGAACCTCTAGTACAGTACTGAATAGAAATGATGAGAATGGACATCTTTGCTTTCTTTCTCATCTTAAGGAAAAAACATTCAGTCGTTCAGAGTTAAGTACAATGTAGGATTTTTGTTGTTGTCTAATCAAGCTGAGAATGTTCCCTTTTATTTCTAAGTTTGTTGAGGTTTTTACCATGAATGGCCATTGAATTTCGTCAGATGCTGTTCTTTTTTCCTTTTGTATCTAATGAAATGATCATATGGTTGTTATATACTTTGTTAGTATGGTGAATTATATTGATTCATTTCAAATGTTAAACCAACTGTGCATTCCTAGATTAAATTCTGCTTGGGCATTCTGTACTATTGGATTCAATTTGCTATTATTTTGTTAAAAACTTTTACATTTGTGTTCATGAGGGATAGTGAGCTGTAGTCTTCTTTCTTTGTAGTACCTTTGTCTGGTTTTGATATCAGAGTAATACCAATTTCAGAAATTAGTTGGGAAACATTTCCTCCTACTCTGTTTTTCTCTTAAAGAGTTTGTAAAGGATTGATCTTTTTTCTTTGTTAAATGTTTGATAGAATTGACAGTGAAGCCCTCGGGGACTAAATTTTTTTAATGGAAACTTAACGAGTGTTACTGAAACCAGGTTCGTACTGCTCACCACACAACAGGCCAATAAATCGAGAGAGGAATAGTGACTTTATTCCAGAAGCTGGCAGACCAAGAAGATGTGGACTCGTGTCCCAAAGAACCACCTCACCTGAGTTAGAATTCAGGCTTCTTTTATACCAAAAGGGAGGGGGGTGGGTGGTTGTTGCAGACTTCCTGTTGCCAGAATCCTTTGGTCTTGCAGCTGTCCACATAGATCTGGTCACAATGTTCTCATAAGCCTCCAACAATACAGTTGTCATTTTCTGTTCTGCAACTTTTTACCTCTATATGAATGGGAAAATGTTATACCTTTAAAGGTCAGAGCCTTGAGAACGGGCTATCATATATATTTCAGGCTGTAGGCAACATTCTTTTACAAAGGTGAAGAGCCAGCATGACTCAGCACAGGTAACAGAGCCCTAGTGTTAGAGCTAAAGGTATAGGTCTGATATGGAGTCAGGTTTGTTCTTCTCGATTACAAAAGTACAGATAGACATAGGCCTGTTCAGATTTTATATTTTGTTATGTGTCAGTAGTAATCTATTGATCTCTAAATGTTTTGTTTATTTCATCTGGGATATCAAATTTGTTGGTAAAAATTACGAATTATTTCTGTAGTATCTTTTTATGTCTATAGGAATCTGTAATTTTGACTTTTCATTCTTAATATTGCTAATTTGTTTCATCTTAATCATTCTAAATAGAAGGTTATCAATATTATTGATCTTTTCAGATAGGTAGCATTTGGTTTCATTGATTTTTCTCTGTCTGCTTTCTATTTCATTGATCTCCCAATCTTATTTTTATTATTTCTTTTCTACTTATTTTGGGTTAATTTGATTACTTTTCCCCCTAGCTTCCTAAAATGGGATCTTAGATAACTGATTTTATCACAAATTCTAATTTGTAATTAGACTGGAACATTCTGTTACCATTTTGTTACAAAATTTTTAAAAAAATTTTATGTGTGATTTCTTCTTTTACCCATGCATTGTTTGGAATTAAATTGTTTAATCACCAGGGACTTGGGATTTGTCTCTCCACACCCCCCTCTCTCTCCCCGCCCCCCTCTCTCTCCCTGCCACCCCTCTCTCTCTGCCCTCCCTCTCTCCCCACCCCCTTTCTCCCCACCCCGCCTCCTTCCCTCCCTCCCCCCTCCTTTTGGAATGTTATTGATTTCTAATTTAGTTCTGCTGTGGTCAAAGAGTACCCAGTAAGATTTCAATCTTTTGAAATCTGAGACTTGTTTCTTGGCTCAGCATGTGATTTACCTTGGTGAATGTTCCATGTACACTT